>NW_017732264.1:274245-277876 GCF_001890085.2 Hipposideros armiger
CAAAACACAATCCATGTGTGTATCCACATGCTTATTGCAGCATTATTTACAATAGCAAATATATGGAGCTAACCTAGATGTCCATCAATGGATGAATGGATAAAGAAGAGTTGGTACACATAGACAATGAAATATTACTCAGCCATACAAAGGAATGAAAGCTTGCCATGTGTAACACCATGGATGGACCTAGAGGGTTTTGTGCTAAGTGGCAGAAAGTCAAATTCCATATGATTTCACTTATATGTAGAATCTAAAGAACAAAATAGACAAACATAACAAAAATACTCATTTTGCTTGGTTGCCAGAGAACATTTTGATGGTTGCCAGATGGGAGGGGGGTTGGGGAGATGGATGGAAAATATTTAGGGATTGAGAAGTACAAATTGATAGTTATAAAATAGTCACAAGGATGTAAAGTATAGCATAAGGAATATAGTCAATATTGTAATGATAATGTGTGGTGTCAGATGGATACTAGATTTCTAGGGGTGATCACTTCTTAAGTTATATAAATGTCTAATCACTATGCTGTACACCTAAAATTAATATAATATTGCATTTCAACTGTAATTAAAACATTTAAAAACTATTAAAAATACTATGCCTATAAATTTAATAGCCTAGATAAAAAGGGCCAATTCCTTGAAAGACACAAGGTGCCAAAACTAACATAAGAAGAAATAAACAATCTATATAGATTTATATCTATTAAATAATTGCATCAATAATTAATAACCTCCCAAAACAGTAAGTGCCAAGTCCAGAAGGGTTCACTGGTGAATTCTACCAAACATTTAAGGGAAAAGAAATCATACTAATTCTCTACAATCTCTTTCAGGAGATAGAAACAGAGGGCATACATTCTAACTCATTCTATGAAGTCAACATTACCCTAATACAAAAACCAGACAAAGGCATTAGAAAATTATAAAGTAACATCTCTCATGACCATTGATATAAAAATTCTCAATGAAACATTAGCAAATGAAATCTAGCAGTGGATAAAATAAATTATACATCATGACCTGGTGAGATTTATCTTAGGTATGCAAGACTGATTCAACATTTGAAAATCAATTCAACTAATCCATCACATCGACAGGCTAAAAAAGAAAAATTACATGATTATATCAATAGATGCAGAAAAAAACTTTTGACAGAATCCAATACCCATTAATGATAAGAACTTTCAGTAAACTAGGAATAGAGGGGCACTTCCTCAACTTGATAAAGAATATCTATAAGAAACCTACAGGTAACATCACGCTTAACAGTGAGAAACTCAAAGCTTTCCCACTAAAACCAAGAACAAGTAAAAAACGTACCATCTCATTACGTTTTCAACATTGTACCAGAAGTTCTAGTTAAGTCAATAAAACAAAAATAAAAAAGAAACGGTATAAAGATTCAGAAGGAAGAAATAAAATTGCCCTTGATCACAGATGACACAACCTTTTATGTAGAAAATCTGAATGGATTGACCAAAAAAATGAATGAATTTCTGGAACTAATAAGCAATTATATAGCAAGGTTGCAGGACACAAAGTTAATATACAAAACAAATAGATAATGCTTTCTACAAAACCTAGATTGACATAAACAGAGTAGTATCAACCAGCTTACACATACTTGCATGTCTGTGACTTGGAAGAGAACTCGCTAGTACTGAAACTCACATATATGTCAGTTAGTTGGCTTTCTATTAGAGCATTAGTGGTCATTAGACAAAGTGCCTCATCTTCCAACAGAAGCCTTGAACTGTTTCCATAGTGGCAAATTTTTAAGACCAGAAAAAGCAGAAGCTACAAAGTGTTTTGAGTCCTGGGCTTAGAATGTCACCCCCATTGCACTCTACTGGGCAAAGCATGTCAGAAAAACAGTCCAGATTTCACATGTCTTCAGGGCAGAGAAAGCAATAGATTAAATGGTCATGTTTTGCAATCTACCACCTTCATTTGCTAAAAATAAAAATAAAAAATAAAAAATTAAGTTTTACCTATATTTACATTTACTTAAGACATTATTTTATTAAAACACTATTAATTTTTACTTACCTTGTACTATACATGCCTTATTCCATTTGAAGAGAATAAATACAATAAATATAATTTGTTCTAATAGTAGACTATGGTGTTTCGGGGTTTTTTTTCCAGAAGAAAAACATGGTTTTCAGGACTATGAGTTATGTTTTTTTCTCTTTTGAATTCTAGGTGATTACTATAAAAGTCCAAAAAAATTCCCCTACTTTAGGTTGCTTCCATCCATAGACTCTACAAAAAAATATTTCAGATACTTTCAACCTTCAAATATAAAAGGATGGTAATATAACATGTTTTTTAAAGTGAATTTTCTGATATATATTGTACTAAGCAAAATGAAATCTTCCCTTTGGCTATCTTAAGTGGGTCTTTACTCTCGAAAAACAAACAAACAAACAAACAAACAAAAACCTACACTAACACTGATACTTTAATATAGTTTGAAAATTTGGGAGAATCAAAACTACCCATTGTCATGAAGATTAAAAAGTAATTGAACAATGGGACATGGCATGTGCTAAGATTTAATGGTCCAGAAAGGAGTTTAAAATCCTGAGACATGATCAAATCCAAAGTCACAGAATAATAGATCCATTAGAGCGAGAATGTTTTAGACTTATGGCTATAGTCTAAAGATTAGCTGCTTCAAAATAATATAAAGAGTTTGCTGAAAAACAAACACACATAAAAACATACAGCTTTCTGGCTTTCTGTTCTAAATTGTCTGATGTATTATTGCAGGAATGTAGCCATGCACTCTGTATTTTAAAATGACATCCATGTTGGAGTAAGGCATAGCACATTAAATCAAATCCGATGTAATCTCCTTTACAGAAGGGGACTATAAAGAAACATGTCTGTTAAAACCTTGACTCTGTAGAGAGAAAAAGAAAAAAAAAATCCTTAAAAAATTTGTAACCATTAACTCACCCTGAAACAAGTTTTTCACTGAGATCTGCACTACCTGTGTGGACTGAAAGAAAACAATGGAAAGCTTAATTTAAAGGAATCCAAGAGTGACAAAGTCCTCACATGCCTGGAAAGAGCAAATGCAAATTCTCTAAAATACTGGGCATGTAAGTTAGGAAGCATGACAACCAAATTGTCATGAAAAGGCTAAAAGTGTTGATTAATTTTAGAGTTTGGTAAATTAAAAAAAGCATGGCAAAATATTGAAAGTAACTAACTATCAATTCTTTAAAAATAGGTTACATCATTTCTAAGTTGGGAGAAAGAAAATACACAACAATAATAATAAATAACAAACTTAACCAAACCAAAACAAAGGAAAATAATATGGAAAGATAAAATTTGAGAAGAAATAAGATAAAATAAATAACATCAAATAAAATGTGAGGAATTAGTCAGAGTATAACACTAATTACAATTAATGTAAATATAGCAAACATCAGCAAAGAGGCAAACATATTCAAATGTATTTTTTTTTTTAAATACAACTCTGGTATTTAAAGGAAACATTTGGAAACATGAAGACACATGTTTAAATAAAAAAGACTGGAAAATATAATCAAAATAAAGTTGATGTAACTATATTAGTATCAGACAAAATGAAGCTCAATAAAGAAATA
>NW_017732264.1:283301-284377 GCF_001890085.2 Hipposideros armiger
CAAGTGAAGTGAGTCTACAGTCGCCCCAGTTTACTACCATGAATGAAATTGCAGGTGGCTGCTTAGGAATGAGGGACCCAGGCAGAGCTACAAAGTCTCCCCAAGTAAAGGACCAACTGCTGAGTCCAGGGTGATCAAGGTGATTAGAGTTTGCAGGGTTTAGTACTAGAGACAGGATTTGGGAAATCCCCACAAGGCTCCCCTCACTTATTCAGCAGAGTACTAATCAGAGCATGTGTGTGAGTGAAAAATGTCAAAGTGAAAGTAAACAGCCACTCTAAATAATTAGAAGGAAGAGAATCCAGTACTCACACAGGACAGAGCATAGTGCCAGACATTAGGCAGATAAGAAAATGACACAGTATGTCGGGCACTGGGTAGAGTATTCTGAAAGGTCTTGCTTCAGTATTAGGGGACAATTATTCCTAGATTAATGACTGTCCCTGTCCTACATGACATATATTAAGAACAAGACCTGAAAAGATCAAACTGTTTCCAAGGAACTTAACTGCATCCCAGGGAGAAAAAACTATTTTTAGGAACACAAAAATATGAGGCAATGAATAATGCAAAATCCACAATGTCTAGAGTCAATAATAAAAAAAAGTATTAAGCATGCAAAGAAGCAGATAAATGTGATATAAAAACCAAGGAAAAGATCAGTCAACCAAAACCCGCTAAGAACTAGCACAGATGATAGAAATTTTAGGTACGGACATTAAAACAGTAGCTTATCACTGTATTAAATATGCTTTAAGAGGTTGAGAAATATTTAATATATAAAGACATAAAACATATAAAAAGTAGCGATGAAAACTACAATGCTTGAGAATATTCTGATTTTTCTGCTAAAACTCTTGTGTATTGTAATACATGTTACTTACCTTCTCTTTCACTAGATTTCTTAGGATTTTTAAAATAGTGTTTATTTGTTCATTTATTTGTTTGGTTGGTTGGTTGGCTTTATCCTCTAATCATTGCGCCATATTTTGTCTATTTCTGTTGACCGTGAGTCACATTTTATTACTTTTTTATGTACTATAATTCTTAAGTGAGTGCTGAATATTTTTCTAACA
>NW_017732264.1:286352-287582 GCF_001890085.2 Hipposideros armiger
GTTATTTGCCTTAATTTGGCATTGCCCTCCTATGCAAACATAGTGTTTGCAAACACAGCCATAGCCTAAATCTACATTTTTGCCAATATTTATCAAATATTATTATAAACATGAATCTTTTTCACATAATTTACCTAAAATTATATTTATATTCTTATTTGCCTGAGTTTTCCAGGCTTTAAAAGTACATAGTGACTGTGTAAGAAGAGTCCAACCATTCTTAAATCTAACATGGGGGCCATAGAGAAACAAAATTCTGAGAAAGACAAACATTTGACATTATTATATTTCCATGGACTTAAAGAATTGCTGCACAGAAATCAAACTTTATTGTAACTTAATATATAAAATGGAAACTCATTTAAGATAATTATATAAGAGATCAGCAGAGAGTATGATACTTGGTAAGTTCATATTTAATATCAGCTTTCATTTTTAATTTAAAGTTCAATTTTAAGTGCATTTTTGGACTTCTTGTAACCAACAGAAAGAAGAATTTCAAGTAATATAGAAAGTACAGACTTGAGAAAGCTATCTAACCATATAGATTGAAATGTGTGTCCTATTCTATCCAGTGTGTTCCTGAATTGATTTTTATCTTTGGTTTTCCAGAAAGAGTAAACTACAAGAGCAGATAGCAAATGTTATCAACAGCAATGGTTGTCTTACTAGGAAAGTAGGTTCGGAGTCAAAGAAACAGAAACTTGGACAAAAATTATATATATATATATATATATATATATATATATATATATATATATATATATATAAATCATATCATGAACATTTATATATACCGTTTCTATCACTTGATAGGAAGGTTTTTTAAAGCTCAATAATTACATAAACAGTCTTAATCTAATCTTGCCAGGTTTCAGGGGTTTTTTTTTGTTCATTTGTTTTTTGTGTTTTTTTAAATATATATACACATACATATATTAAAATTTATTAAAATATGTATATTAAAATTTATTGGGCGACAATGGTCAACAAAACTACATAGGTTTCAAGTGTAGAGTTCTGTAATTCATCATCTATATATTGCATTATGTGTTCACCAACCAGAGTCAGTTCTCCTTCCATCACTATGTATTTGATCCCTTTTACCATCTCCAACCACAAGAAAAGCAAATAAACAAACAAAAACTCATAGACACAGACAACAGTTTAGTGGGGAAAGGGGAAAGGGGGATGGTAGGTTTCAGTTTTTAAAACAGTTTTTCTCCATCT
>NW_017732264.1:288852-289789 GCF_001890085.2 Hipposideros armiger
GTATAATATTGTCCTTAATTTAGTTATCAGTGACTTAGTCCTACTGACCTAGTTATTATCCTGGCTCTCTAAATCTTAGTTGCCTTATTTTGTTTTTTATATTTGTTGAATGGTATCTCCCTAATAAGATCTTTCTATGTTGCTCATAAAAAGTCATTTGTTAGCAAAATCACTGTAAATGATCTACCTTTTCTCTTCATTTCCTTTAGTGTTTTGCAGTTTCACTATGATTGTGTAGATGACAGTTTCTTTTTATTTATCCTACTTGGGATTTATTGAGATTCCTAAATCTTTGGATTAGTGTCTTAGAAAATTTCTGGAAAGCTCTTATCTGTTTCCTTCTCAAATACTGCATCAGATCCATCTACTCTAATTTCCCATCATAATTCAAATTAAGTAATTTGGCTTTTTTATTCTCTCTTTCATCTTTCTTAACATTTATTCCTTTCTTAGCAGCTTAAATAGTTCATTAATTTTCTCTTTAGCTCAGTCTACTGCTTAGCTCATCTATGATAATGATTATTTCAATCATACATATGCATATATCTGTATATGCATGTGCATGCATGTGCATAATACACGTTTTATCAAATGTCAATTTTTTACTAATCTGGTAGTTCCTTATTATTTCTAGACTTTTGTTTTATTAATTTAAATATGTTAAATATAATTATGTTATAACTTATGAAATCTTTTCTGGTCAGGTTCTTTTTTGGTTTTGCCCTACTCCCCACTTTGCTTCCACTCTGCCTGGCTTCCTTCTGTTTTGTGATTTTAGATGCTTTGGAACTGTACCCATGAGAAGTTTTTAAGCTCTGGATTAAAAGAGTTTTTGCCAGAGAGAATTTTTGTATGTTTCTACAATATGTTTGGGGCGTTAACAATTTAAAGCCACCTTAAATCGATTCCTTGGCAAGAGTTTTTTGTATTATACAGG
>NW_017732264.1:290225-291266 GCF_001890085.2 Hipposideros armiger
AAGTCTCAAAGAATTATATTAATGAAATTTCTTTCAGTCCAACTACAAAGTCTAAGCAGTCTAGTCCAGCTAGAATTACATGGATAATGGTCAGTATCTGAGGAAAAATAACCATCCATCATTAAAAGTCTGATATCAGACTTCCTTAGCACAAAAGGAGAATTTGTGTTTACCTCAAACCAAATTATTGTTGGTCAAAACAAATTTATTGTATTTTGAAGCACCATAAGATAAAAATAATTCTGATACAGGCTGCAATTTCTTTTTAGCAAGCCAGTATTTATTTAAGACTATTTTGTTTTCCCTGTGCATATTTCTGGCTTTTCTCTCCTAGGCTGTTTGCTGTTTTATAGCAAATGAAAATATGTTTGCGGAAATTGCATGTAAAACTGTTTATTGAGACTTAAATCTTCTGTGTCCTTTTTTTTTCCTTCAACCTCACAGTTGCAGCTCGCTCTCTCTCTCTCTCTCTCTCTCTCTCTCTCTCTCTCTCTCTCTCTCTCTGCTTCTCTCTCCTCCCCACACCTCAACCTCTCACTCTTTCTCCATAGATCCTTAGTATAATTAAAATGCTATGTCATATATACCATTGGTCTGTCATTCATTTCAATAGTTTGGCTAGGACATTGTGAGGTAAAGTTCAGCTCTTTAATGCTGCTGAGTAGATGAGTAAAGAAACATTTGGTTGCATGCCCAGGATCCAAGAACATTTATATTTTGCACAGAAATATAAGAAGGTGAATTTTGCACATTATATTGTTCAAATTCAGGTTTGGCTACATATAGAGACTTAATAATGGCTTAACCAAAATAGATGTATTATTTTCTGTAGGTAAGTCCAAGTGTAAGCAGGTGAGAACTAGTACTGCAGTGCCATAGTGGTCCCTGAGTGGGCTGCTTCTAGTTGGCTGCTGTGCCTTTCCTGAAATGCAGTCCAAGGAGCTGGATAGAGGAAAAGGGAAGAGCCTTGACTGCACTGGTTAAACAACAGCTTCAAGAGATGCACATCTCTCTTCCCTTTGACGTTACTTTGATTGGAAC
>NW_017732264.1:292423-301767 GCF_001890085.2 Hipposideros armiger
TGATGGCTATAGTTTTGCCACATAAGTTCTTCAAAGAGAAAAAGGGAACAATAAGAGGGTGGCGATCTTTATAATCAAACCATGTAATGCTTGCTGGATATAAAAGAAAGTAAAGATGCAAGGGGAGTGACAGACAGGAACAATGGTCAAGTTAACGCATTACATTTATAACAGGGTTGAAAACTCATTAGTGTGAGGGTATAGCTGGTGTGAGATGGAAAGTTAGAAGGTGGTAGTCAAATGAGTTGTGGACCTTGGGCACAGCTATGGAAATGCATTGCTGAAGTGGGTAAAATCATTGCAAACAAAGAGGCCGAGGTTTTTACAAGTCAGATGTTCACAAATAATCTATTTGGTGGTTAAATTTACCATGTATGATGACAGGAGTAAAGGAAGAGCAAGCAAGATGATATCATGCATGAAAATCTTTGGTGACCAGGAGGAGGTAGGCAGGGTGGCAATAGATGACTGCAACAAGGAAGAGGTAAAGTTAATATAGTTTGATGGCATTTGCTTCATAGAATCTGTGGAGTTTTATGGAGAAGAAAAACCATCAGCAAGTGGCAATGAGAATCAAGGAGAGCACTTACTCAACTTCCAGGAGCCATGACATTTGAAAAAGCTGCATGGAAAACTACCTCCTAAGAGCAATACGTGGAAGAGATATTCAGGAGAAGAGAATAGGGATCTATCTAGAGGATGCTGCTGACGACAGACCATGAGTTACAGAGAGCAGAGTGGAAGCAGTTGGTGGCTAGGATATCTGAGTCGGGTTAAGAAATATATAAAGAAAGGCTTAGACTCCTTGTGGGAACAGAATCAACAGAATTGTAGAGTGTTAAAAATAATCAGTCCTAATGGTCACTCAAGGCAAGATGGTAAAAAGTTCTAATTGCAGCCATTGTGGGGTAGGAGGTTGAACTCCTAAAGAGTTTGCTGTGATGCAGCAGGGATCGTGTATATAGGAGGTGTGGCTACCTCAACAGAAACAAATGTAATTTTGTAGATACCTGTTCAAATTTCTTGATACAAAACAAAAGCCAGGTAAGAAGTGAATTTATCAGGAGAACATATTAATAGATGAGCTGACACTTAAGATGTGAAAATATTTATTACATGTTAAGACCATTGCTAGGTGGCCCTGGAGATACAGCTGAATCTCCAAGACCCTCATCAGATGCACACTTGTTGAGCTCTGCGTCGTTTGGCTCACTGTATATTCACTGCCCAGTGCAGGTTTCTCACTTAAAAGATGCTAACTAGATCCATCACTGAAAGTCTTCACTTACTCTTCACTAGGCTACACCTCATTTAAATCTCACAATAAGTTAATGAGGGAGTAATGCAATTAGCTTTTTCATATTTTATAGATGAAGGAACTGACATTTAAAAGGAAAATAATCCGTCTCAGGCTATATAGCTGATCAGTAGCACAGCCTGGATTCAAACTCACAAGCCTGATTTAAAGTCCATATTCTTATAATGAAAAGATGAAAATGATACAGCCCACATTATTATGGAGAACCTCATGTTATATCTGGAAGAAAGGGAGATTAACTGCCCAACATAGCACAGCATGATACACAAATGAGCAAGTACGGAATCACAGAAAAGATATCACTGGAAATGAATTTCCAAAAAAAAAAAATCAATAAAATTTTTTCAGATGAGCTCTCTCTTGGAGAGATTATCCCAAGCAGGGATACTAAAATAAAGAAAGCTCAAAGGTATGAAGGAACACAATGAGATTTTGGAACAATGAGCATGTTTTAGAACAAGTGATTAAAATGTAGGTGGATATGTGTGTGTGTGTGTGAGTGTGTGTGTGCGCGAGTGTGCGCGCACACTCTTGTAAGTTCTGGGGGTTAGAAAAAAAATGTATGTAAGTAGTGATGAGCTTTATATTTAATTCTAAATCATTTGGACTTCATCCTGAAGACATTTATGAAGTATCAAACACTTTTTTAAAGGTGAGGGATGTGTCTGAATTTGTGTTTTAGAATCATCCTTGTGGAAAGAGTGAGGATGATTGATTGGAAAGGTTTAAGGTTGAAGGCAGGGGACTAACGCAGTATGTAAAACTGCCTGTTTTATATGTTCTTGCTCAGTAAATATGAATTAAATCTGGAGTCAATACAACAATTTTCTTTTCATTTCCTGTACATCTGATTTGATTAACACTTCTTCCCTTTCAACCCAGCTAAAATTTGCTGATTGTAGGGTATCATAGTAATATGGTTGTATAGAGATAAAAGCAATCCAAAAACAAGACTCAATAGGGCACAAATTGCACCATAACAAGATTTTCGAAATACTGCATAATGCAACTGGTATTTAGCATGTGTGTGCACACCTGTGTGATGGGTACATATTGGTGTGAGAGAGAGAGAGGTGTGAAGCAGCTCAGCAGAATGAGCAAGGGCTTATGCCAGCCTGAGAAAAGGAAGTTTTATGCCACACTGCAGATCTGCAACTAATCTATGAGGCTGCTAGGAAACCAGCCTGCGATTTTCCTGTCACTTCAGAAGGAGACATATGCCATATGTCACCAAATATTACACCCCAAATGGCAAGACACATGAAACAATGACTCTCACTTTTTTCCCCCTTAACTCATATAGCAGTTCATGTGAAAGGGGATAGTGATTGGAAATTAAATGGAGTTCAATGTTGCATGAAGAGGGATACAAAAGCTAGGGGAATGGAAAACATCTTCTTAGGCTGCTCTGAGGTGATAACATAACATCTAGTGCCAGAGTAACATCATTTAATCACAGTTTTAATTCAACAAATATTACAAGCATGCTGTGTGCCAGGCACTGTGTATACAGAGGTGAATAATGTAGAGTTCTGCACTTAAAATTTTCTAGTAAAAAGTACAAATACCCATATAAAAGAAAATAATTATCGCGATACTGCCTAATAGTGTCTCTAATAGAGATAAGAACAAAGATCCATGAGAACCTGGTAAAGAAAATGACTAGTTGTGCTTTGGGACAAAAAGAAATATTATAGTGACTATATTCCACACACTGAAGTAGGTAATTTTCAAGTGTTAAATATCAAGCTTTAGGTCAAACAGCTATTATTTAGATCTAGGTTTCAAACACAGCCTCTAACCCTGTGCTACTTCATTACACCACGCTGTTTTCAATACCTCTAGTATGTTGAGTTATAGGATTCTACATATGAAGAAATTAACCCTGCATAGAAGCGAAACCGCAGAAGTACATGACTTCCACATTCTCCTAGTCTGTGAAAAGCTTTCAGGTAGGTAGAATAGGAGTAGAACCAATGATTGGAATTACACTTGGCTCCCAATAAGAAAATACTTTCTAATAGCCAGGACTACCATCGAATTGAAACACATTTCTCAATATGGGAACATGAACATATTCAAAGGAAGATACGAGTCAAAGACGCAAATGATTCTAAATACCCTTCCAATTCTACTGTTAGTAATTATACTGTTAGTCCATAAAAATGAAAAGGTCTGCAAGAAACTTTAAGGCAACCTTCAAAGTGGTATTATAGAAGCACAGCAATATCTACTTGAAAGAAACCATACAAATCCCCAAGTTCAACTGTATCGTTTGTTCTATAGATAAAAGAGCAAGAAGTGAATAGGCTAAAAGATGTGCCGATGGCCAACTTACTCTGTTAGCACTATCACAAGCAAGGTCTGGACATATGCGACATATGGTGGTCAGGAATTCAAATCAAAATAAATAAATAAACCCAGGGCTAGAGGTATCTGCTGTAAGGAGGCCTGGGATGGGATATGGGTGTCACAGTAACAATGAGGAATTCTGGACAGACAAGTTTAGTGGGAAGGCACTTAGTGCCTGCGAATTAAAGAAAAGAAGGAAAGGATCATCAAAGGGATATCATATTCTAACTTTACTGTCTTTAAAAATTATTTAATCCTCACTAAGCCATCCTGATCAAGTAATGTTTGTATTTAGAATTCATTCTTCCAGTGTGAAAGCAGACAAAAGTGACACCTTAATTTATGTGCCATGCAATCAATGCTCTCTATTAAAGTGGCCATGGGGTCTTTATATATTAAACAAATGCTTGAGCTACTCTGCCAAAGACTAATTAATTGGATTTTTTTTAATGTGAAAATGTTCCTGATCCAAAGCCAGGGATAGCTATAGATAGAATAGATATTGTATAGCATTTTATGTAAACTCAAGATATACATTTGGATGCAAAGTAAAGGACTAGAATGTTTCCATTCTAGTGAAATACATTCACTAGATGGATTATGCACTGCTTAGGAGAATCTCACTACAAGTGGAAAAACATACCAAATCAAAACAATTTAAACACTATCTTAGCACAAAATTTATTAGATTGATTTAATATAAAACATACTTTATCATTGACTGCTTGCTATCTCTTTAACCTTGAGCACATTGTTTAACCTCTTTGAAATTTGCTTTTCTTCTCAGTAACATAGATGTTTTACTTGCCTAATATTGTTGCTGAAATCAATCAATAAGACATATTTTTTTATTATTCTTTAATATATTTGTTTATAATTTATAGAGCAGTTGAATAACTACCACATTCTGGAATAGACATTTGGTACATAAAAATGAATAATATACATACTGCCTGAATAAATGGCCCCAGTGCAGTGCCGAGGAGCTACTGAGTCCTCAAAAGGTTTTAGCTATATGGTTCATATAATAGTTTTTGTGCAAATATTTGCTAGTTGAATTTTGAATTTGCAATGACAATCATAGGATCATTGTTTGATTATTATAAAATATTAGAGATCAGGAAAGTGAGAGATCAATAACTGATGATTAAATTTTATATAGTATTTTACCATTCATTGAGTACTGTCACATTATTACATTTGCTACTCAAAGCCACCTTGTGAGGTCAATGATTGGGTATTATTACATATCCTCTTGTTTAGACAAAGAAACTTAAGCTCACAGAAGTTAAGTGGGTGTTTCAATGCCACTTAGCTAATAAGATACAGACTTTAGGTTATCTGAATTTAAAATCCAATTGCTTTTTGCTAACCCAGGCTGTCTTCATGAAAGCTGTGCTATACTCAAAGAAGGCTTGGTGTAAGAAGTGTGACTTAAGTGTCCTCTGTGGCTTGGCAAGGGATGGCAGAGAGAATTAAAAAGATTATTCTAGTTTATGTAGTAACAAGAAATAATAACTAAATAGCAACTATTTCTGATCTGATGTTAATTTGCTTATGACTTGTCCATTTGTCTTTAGGACAAAGTAAAATTTTGACATTAGTGTCTTCTACGCATTTGTCCTCAAGGGAGTAACTGTGTAATTGGAGATGATAAAATGCTTGCTTTAATTTTACTCATTTGAGGTAATCAAATCTGGCACCAGATGCATTTGCATGTTTGTCTTTAAATATTCCCACCACAGGAGATCTCTATTTCACTTCACTCTTTTTGTTAAGACCATTAAGGTGTTAGTGCAAAGTTACTGCTTGATGGAACAAGGCTCCAGACAGTCTGAGTTGAGAAAAACCAGCACTGTGACTTAGTTGTCACAAGATACTGTTTATCAAACATTAGGCAACTTGGGACGGTATTAAAAAAGGGGAAAAAAAAGTCAATAAAGGAAAAATACTGTGTACTTAAAAAAGGATATTGTAGTACAAAGTTTTTAAAGTTGTTGATAATTTCTTCAAAGTCTTAGAGTGCCATAATTTTGAAAAAGCCTATATATAGCTTATAGGAAAAAGAAAAAGAAGAACATTTTTCTTAGGTCATATGGTTGAAACAATTTAAGTTATGTGTTTCCTTTTAGAAAGATGCCTCACTTAAATGTGTACATATTAAAAGAAAAGTGTAGACAAAATATTAATGGAAAATTATCTGTTGGAAACAGTATATAACATTAAATATAAATTTATATTAGTTTTAAAAATTCTATATTTCATAAATTTTATTTTCTGTAGTTCTTTTGAAATTCAGAGGTCTTCATGTTTACAGTAGAAAACCTCTTTTACTTCATTTGCAATTTTTAAAGAAAAAATAGATTTATCTGTTTCCTTGTTACTTGGTATTCAAAGGACACATTTTCATTCTATCTGGAAAGTTATTTGAGGACTATTTTGGGACTTTTCTTAGGCACGTATAAAGCTTCGGTTTTGTCACACACTTACACTTTCCAACCAGGAGAATAGTCATCCTAGACAAGAACTTTGAGATGAGCTGGACAAAGAAACTTTTAAATTCTCCCGAAGGCTTTGCTTTCACAACAAAATCCTATAATTTGAAAAGACAAAACTTTTACTATTAGATTCTTGTGGCTGGAAACGATATTGGTATCAAGAACTTATTACATAAAGGCTAAATCATTTGGGGATAAATCAACTGTTGTGACGAAGTCCAGCCTTCTACCTTGGGCTCAAATCTAAAAGGTGAGTTTACAAAAAAATGAAGATAAATGCAACCTAGACCTAGGTTCACTAAGATCGAACTTCCAATTCCACAATCTGTAAAACCCCCAAACGCTGTAAATTCTTTAAATTGCTCATATTTACTTTCTCATGGATCTTCTTCAGAACTCTGTGTTTGCAATGGGTTAATCACGTTCCTCCACAACAACCCTGACACAGAATTAAGCCTATTACCCAAGTTATACCATAGATTCTTTCAGACCATGCACATCATAAGAACTACACTTCACAGACATTTGAAAAGATCATGGAGAGACACCAAATCAACATGTGCATCCTTTGTGATCTTGCTGGCTTTCCCCTCTCTTATCACAGATCTCTTTTTTTGGTTTGTCCCACAACAAACAACAACAACAACAACAACAACAACATCAACAACAAACCAAGCTCTTCCTTTTTCTACTTAATCAAGGAATTCAGGTCCTTGCCAGTTTAGGACCCAAATCAGCAATGTATACTGAAGAACAAGGAACTTTCAATTAAATAGTGTTTACCAGTGCTTACCAAACGTCTTCGATTTTGGACCACATAGAAAACCATGATGTTTGTTCGGTATTATGAGATGAACCAAGATGGTATTGGGAGACGAATTTGAATGGCTTAAAGCCACCTGGAGCCCTGAGAGGATCAGTATTCCAGTAGGACTGTAAGCCTTTTGAGGTTCAGCAGTGAGCTCAGGCATGTTGCCTATTCAGAAGACTGGTGAGGTTATAAGAAAAGGACAGTGGCCTAATCCGCATGGTGGGAGAACATGTTAGTAATTATTAGGGCATGTCTGCAGATATCACTTATCCAGAAAAAAAAAAATCAATGATTACAGAATTTGGGTGCTGAATTAAGGACATATTTCAAATATTCTAATTAATTCTAAATTTGCATCTCCTATTCAGCCTGCTCCCCTCGACTCCAGCTTTCTACTAAAAGGCTCCACTTGACTTTTCCTCATATTTTTCAGACTCATCCTGTACTAAACTGATATCACCTTCCTCACAAAAGTTCTTTTCCTATAGTGTTTCCTGACCTCAGAGAACAGTGCCATCAACCGTCCAGGTGCACAGGCCAGAAGTCAGGACTGCTCTTTCTCTCCTGTCATTCTAAAATAGCCAGTAAGTATTAAGCTTATTCTATTTTTCTATAGATTGCTTTAATTCCTCCACTTATATTCACCGCTCTTCCAGAAACCAGTATAAATTATAATTGGCTCTCACCCCAACTGCTACCACAAACCTTGTTTGGTCTCTTGCCATCTACTCTCTTTATACTATTTTTCACAATATAGCCAGAGTTATCATTATAAAAAATAAATGTGACCATGCCATCTACAGATTGAACATTGTCCATGACATTCCACTGGTCCAAGATAAAGTCCAAAATTATTTTCATGGCTTACAGAGCTCTCCACAATCTTGTTGCTGACTAGCCTTCAGCCAATCTTCCCTACATGTATTACCATCAATCTCTGCCAGATTTTTATCCACTTCCTCAAATATGCCACTCTTTCACTTCTGACAAAGGGTGGTAGGCCAATATCAATATCTGGGGGAAAAACTGTACGTTTTGCTTTTTCTAGTGAGGGAGAGCTATGCTGCTCACACACAAGTTCTCTGAGCCCAGCAGATAACTGATGATCTATAGGGTAACAGGAATGTGTAGAGTTCAGGGCTTGGTGGATTTTCAGAGACCTGTATTGAACCTAATTGGTTGACTGCATTTTTCAGGGACCTATTTGTAAATATTTAAATACTTTGGTGGAGCTATTTTTTATTGGTTGGCACTTGGAAAAGTTTTTATTGGAGTATTTTTGTTCCTGATTGGCTGACTACTAAATGTGAGGAACTGTCCCTGATTCATCAGCTTATAAGAACATGTTCATCTAGATGATGTTGTCCTTGTTGATAGAGTTTAAAATATGTTTCTGGTGGCTACTTGTTTCCATGGCTATAAAAAAAACAATGTATTTTTTCTAGGGCTGTGGGGACTTGTTTTATTCTCATCTGTCCACTACTTATCCTTATTTACTTAGCATTGTGTATCTTTAGAACTCAGCTCACTTGTCCCTTTCTCATGGATGGCTTTCCTTAGGTATTGATTAAGTCTCCCTGCTAAACATCATCATTTCATTCTGTCCTTCCTGTTCCTAACACACATCAGATTGTTAACCACTAGTTCTCTTTCTATCTTGCCTGTTAGACTATAATCTCCATAATGTAAGGACCCATATTGTTCTTGCCTACCAACATATATTTCTTCTAACCTATAGGAAATTAAGGTTGGCAAAAGACCAGTATTAGCCTACAATTAAGTGTCAGGTCACACAGACTGTAAGAGACAGAACCACATCTCAATCCTGTATCTTCTGACCCTAAAACCAGGGCTCCTTCCACTAATACTGCAGGTGCCTCTCACAAGCAATATTAAGAAGTAAATGACAGGGGTCTCTAAAACCTTGTTTAAAAAATCATCCTCATGTGTCTACTGAAGCCTGGGTAATTTTTCTTAATACTGTAACAAACCTCCTTTAGAAGTACCCCTTGTGAAACATTCAGCAGGGAGTAGCCACTATATCTCTCTAATACATTGTGCCATTAAATTATTATCACATTGTTATAGCAACAATGAGATATGCCAGGGAATGATGGAATGCCAACCAGCTTCTACAAATGAGAAATATATACTTATATTCTGTGAATGAAGTCAGTCACGCAGTGAGTTTTCAAATAATTGGCAGTGTACCAACTCCCACTGAAAGCTGACTGATAGCCTTATGATATAGAGGGTACTCTATATATTTTCACCTTTATTATTTTCTTTCTTGGGAAGGGAATTCAAGTCTAAATGATGTAAACCCATTGTGTGTTATATGAACATCTACTAAGCATTTTTTTTT
>NW_017732264.1:302052-303023 GCF_001890085.2 Hipposideros armiger
GAGGGCAGTGTCACTGGCCCTCATATGTGGGATCCGAACCGGGGCCCTCTGGCGTCCCAAGGCAGCTCTTAACCATCGCGCCACTCCGCCGGCCCACTACTAAGCATCTTTATCTACTGTCACTAATATTGATAGGCTCTATCTAGGGTGGACTTTATCAAATATAACTTGGTTTTCTGTTGTTTTTGTTTTTTTTTTTAATACAGAGCTCCATTTTATTTCATGTATTAGGGATAGCAGTGACTAGACAATTCATCCACAAAGGCTCAAAAACACTATATCTGAATATTTCTGATCTCAGGATGCAAGCTGCAGGTTGTACATTGTAATACAGGTTTTGATAGATTAAGGCTCAACTTCAAGTATATAGACATAAACTTGCAAAGTAGCCCAAGAAGTTTCATAAAAAAAAAAAATCAATTCTTGCAGAATAGAGAACCAACAAGATAGGCTTAGAATAAAGGCACGTTTTGCTACTGAAGGGAAAACAGATTTTTTAGGTGGCTTTTTGGTGACTGTGCAAAAACGAATGAAAAAAATTGTTTCTTTTCCCAAAGTCCCAATTTCATCCAAAGGTAGACATTTTTGAGAAAATTATTTTTATATGAAAACAACATACATATGTTAAAGAGCATGCAATATCTTAAATTCTTGCTTAAAGATATGCTTTCACACTTCTCTGCTATGCTACCTGGCCAGAGCACTTTGACAACCTCTAAATTATGGCTTGATGTTTGCTATTTTTTCCCTCCAGTCCTTCTACTCTATGACTCTGAATATTAAGTGGAAAGATCTATATTTCCAAAGTCTTGAAGAGACAAGGGACACAGGAAAATATTTTGTTAGAATGGAAATTGGAATGGGCAGAATTTTTGCTATCAAGGATTTTTCGAATCTGTAGGAACACATTTTGAAAATATTTGGTACTGAGCAACAAGAAAGCAGTTCACCAATGGTTGCCAAAATAATAA
>NW_017732264.1:310133-352835 GCF_001890085.2 Hipposideros armiger
ACAGAGGTTAAATGATATGTGCACCATCCTATAAACCTTCAGCTAATGACATGTGAACTTGGGTTTATAATTACGGTGGAATGTCAATTTTGGAAAATCAGGGACTACAAAATGGCCCTCAAAACCTAGGGTTAGAGCACTTCTCTAAAGGCAAAGAAGTTAACGCTGAGTCTGAAAAAATTTATTATAAAGAAAAAAACAAGCATCTGATGAAATTCCCTTCTGCAACTCCCCTGAATTCACTGTATTGGAGAAGTGGAATGGAACTCTGGGGCCAACAGTGGAAGCTGTAAATCTGGGGCTTGTGTCACAGCATTAAATTATTGTGTCATAAATAAGGATCTAAAGCCCGTCAGTGGTATAAATAACTGAAAAGAGATTACAGTCTAAAACGGGCTGCATACATATTTAAAAAGTGCTGTGTATACCACTTGGGAAAATATATGATGCTAAATCTAATAGCCCCATCTTGCTTTCTAGCTCTTGTACAGTAATTTAAAGCTCCAGCATTTTGAAAAAGGAAGGAAAAGACTATGAATATCATGAACACATGTAAAGTTAAAATGCACTAATGACTACTATGGAATAAATGAAAGGCCATCTCTTACAGCCATGTTATTCTTTATTCTGTAATAAATGACATTTTGTTAAATAAACAAAATGGTCCTGCAGTTCTCAAGTTTTAAAAATGATGTTGTACTTGTGTGGGTTTCTATCCCCTTGCTATCTTGCTATCTTTTTTTTTGGGGGGGGGGCTAGGGGGGTGGAGAGAACCCTTAAAGTTTATTTATTTCAGGCTCAAATGGATTATATAAATACATATCTGCATAGAATTTTTAAAAAACTTACAGTATACAACAGTAGATTCATCTCACTGGTGGAATATTTGCCTATACTATCATCATATTTTATTATAAAGAAAACTACAAGTTTAATTAGCCATTTTGGCATAAAAATAATAAAGATGCCCTTTTCAATATTAAAAAAAATTGTCAAATCATGAAATATTAATTCCATCTTGCTTATTGGTATTCACAAAAATCTCTGAAAGCATATTTTAAGAGAAATTGAAATAAATCTGATAGTAAAGAAAATTTGTCTTAAAGTTTCTTTATTTCTCATGTGAAATATGACATTTTTATCAGCAGTTGAATTGCAAATGCCCTTAGTTGATAAGTTACAAGCTTCTAAATGTCACCTTTTAAACATTCACAAATTATTTAGTTATTTTATCATAAATAGGCTTATTGCTGAGTACTTTGGGGGAACTGAAGTTAGGTGGGAGAGCTCTGAATCTTCCTAAAACATCACTTCCCTAGTATCTTCCCATTGTTAAGGATTTAAAATGCTTCCCTTGTGTATATCAAACTATGCTCAGGATCCTTAGTGCATCATTGGAAGACTCTCACACAAATATGTAAACCTTATCAAGAGGCTAGAAAATACTGAAATTTGGGCATATGTCGGATTTTGGCAAGTGGAGGGGACAGGATAATTATGTCAGTCAGGCCAGAAGTTAGTTATATGTTATTCACTTAAAATGTAATCTAAAATGTTAAGAGGGGATAACATATTGAGAACCAAAATGTTAACCCAGGCATTTTCTTTCATTATATCATGCTTGTCTTCTCTATTGCCCATTCTGCTTATAACAATGGACTATTTCTCATTACTTATCTAAAAATAGACCGCTATTGAATTAGTTTAAGACCCTAGAAAGAAACAGATGGCACACTAAAAAATAATAACTGAAAAGGCTTAAGATGGAACTATTTATAAAGATGTGCAGAGAAATAAGGAAGTTAACGGGGGGTGGCTAAGCATCCAGGCACTAGCTCCATTAGGGTGCCATTGTCACCCAACTGGAGGACCAAAAGGACAATGAAAAGCAACAGAGTTTCTGCAATTCAATAGCTGTGGCCATGACAGTATAACCATCTGATAGGAACTGTGGTCATAGTTAAATGGAAACAGCCACTGTCCTTTTAAAGTCATTGATTTCTTTTAGTCAAGCAGGGAGAGAGTAGTGGAAATCTCTTAATTTCTCTCTTTTCTCAATCTTGATTTTCTGGTCTTGCTTCCCTTGAACCAAACCAAAGAGCAGTCTTTATTTAAATAGTGTAGAGAGCACGAGATATCACTTCAAACCTGTTAGAATGGCTATCAGTAAAAAGACAAGAGACAACAAGTGCTGGCGAGGATGTGAAGATGAAGTAATCCTTGTGCTGTTGGTGGGAATGTAAATTGACACAACCAGTATGGAAAATAGTAGGGAGGTTCCCCAAAACATTAAAAATAGAACTACGATGTGATCCAGGCTTTCCACTTTCTGCTATATAGCTGAAGGAAATAAAATGACTATCACAAAGAGATATCTGCCCCTCTATATTCATTACAGCATTATTTATAATAGCCAAGACATGTAAATGGCTTAAGTGTTCATCAAGAGGTGAACAGATATATATAATACTATTTTGTCATAAAAAAGAAGGAAATCCTGCCAGTTGTGACAATACTGAATAGACCAGGAGGACCTTATGTTAAGTGAAACAAGTCAGACAGATAAAGACAAATACTGACTGATCTCATTTATATGAAGAATCTAAAAAACAAACAAACAAAAAAATAAACTCATAGAAACAAAGATCAGATTGGTGGTTGCCAGAGGGAGGGGTCGGGAGGTGGGGAAACTGAGTGAAGATGGTCAAAATGTACAACCGTGCAGTTATGGGAATGTAATGTACAGCATGATAACTGTAGTTAACAATACTATATTGCATATTTGAAAGTTGCTAAGATGGTAAATCTTGAAAGTTCTCATCACAATGAAAAAATAATTTGTAACTATGCAAAGTGATCAATCTTAACTAAATTTATTAATCATTTTGAAATATACAGTTGCTCCCCCTCCTTTCCTGCAGTTTCACTTTTTGTGTTTTCAGTCAACCATAATCTTAAAATATTAAATGGAACTGACTCTGGGTGGTGAACACACAATGCAATATACAGATGATGTAATACAGAAATGTACACTTGAAACCTATATGATTTTACTAACCGATGTCACCCCAATAAATTTAATAAAAGTGATTTTAATAATGGAAAATTCCAGAAAAAAAATTTATAAGTTATAAAGTACACTCCATTTTGAGTAGCATCATGAAATCTTGCACTGTTCAGATCTGTCCCACCCAAACGTGAATCGTCGCTTTCTCCAGCATATGCAGACTATTGACTACATATATCAAATCATTAGGTTGTGTCCTTTACAGTTATATAATATTATATGTCAAATATCTCTCAGTAAAGTCAGGGAAAAAGAACTGGGTGAAGAATGAATCTGGAGCAGCAGATCCATTTTGCCACTCATCTACTCTTGTCTTTCATTTAGACAGGAAAGAAAGAAAAAAAACCAAAAACCTCACGTCACCATTCAAGTAGAAACAGAGTCCTATCAGTCACTGTATCATTGTAGGGGGATCAGTTATATAATTATTGAAATTTCCATTGTAAAACTAGCCACCATCTCTGTGCTCTACTAAGGAATCAGGGGAGAAGGTTAGGTGTGGAGATGGAGTGGAAGTGGGGCAATAAACTCAACTATGGTCTCTGCTTTAAAAGTGTTACAAAACTTAGGCTGATAATCATAGGGCCACTTACTTTTCTCCTTTCTTATGTTTTGCTGGAACTTGGCTGGTAGAAGTACTTAACCTGATGGGATAACCTTTATTTCCTCAGGCTCGAAGTCCTTTGCGGTGCTCTCTTTCTTGAATCACAGTTTTTCAGACATTGTTATTTTTGGATCTGGGAGTACTGATATATGCACTAATGACCCAATGGACCCAGGCATAGCTCTCATTCCTCTATCTTGGAACAGCCATCAACTTTCCCTTGGTCAATAGGAGTCATTCCTCCCTTGGGCACTAGAATCTATAGTCATCAAGTCCAAGATTTTAAAAATTGGAAGCAAAACTTCCTTAAGTGGGTCTTCAAAAAGTACTGTTAAAGGTGTTGTTGAAAGGTCTCTTGGTCTCAGTCGTTCTGGGTAATATAAAAAAGCTTCCCCTGACTATAATGGATGTCATTTGCCAGTTGCAATGCATCTCCGGACCTCAACTTTTCCACCTATAAACTAAAATATAATTTTGAAGATCCTTTCTATCTCTAAGATTCTTTCATTCTGTGATTATAGCACTAATTAATTTTAACCAAAAACATCTAAATTTGTTAGGCCTGTCAAGAGGGAAGGTAAAGAAGCATGAAATAGTAATAATAATAATAATAATAATAATAATAATAATGAGATCAACTAATATTCATAGGGCATTTATTTTGTGCATAGCATGCTCCTAAATCCTTTGCATGTGTTATCCTGATCCTCGAACAACCCTTTTGCATAAGTACTATTTTGTCATATTTTACTTGTGTAAACCAGCCTAAGGAACTCAGTTAATAATTTAAATTTCGACAATGAAATCTATCAATCAACTATATAAACTGTTTTGGGACTAAAATAAATTGTCTGCTCTAAGCCAGAAATAATTGATGACTCAGCAGTCTTTATGTCCATGAAAACATCCAAAATGTTATTACCGATAGTAAACTGTTCAACCACATTAAAAGAATCAAATAAGAAATGAGTCTGCCTTTCTTTTTCCATCAATAATAACAGGTAAAATTTACTGAGAAATTATTGGTATTGTAATTTAACCATTACAAAAGCCCTGTGAGTAGTTACTACCATTAGCATAATTTTTGTTACTTATTTTTAAACTTATTGGGGTGACATTGGTTAGTAAAATTAAAATATATAGGTTTAAAGTGCACATTTCTATAATATAGTATCTATATATCGCACTGTGTCTTCACCACCCAAAGTCTGGGTTGCCATCTTTTTAGATAACAGGAGCACGAAGGCATTGGGGGATTATTTAGAGGTCATGGTCAAGTCACCACCGTGACTGTGTGGAATACTTAAACCTAGATGTAGGTTAGGAAGGAGTCTGACATTGTAAGCTCAGAATGGAGTTGTTTGCAGCAGTCACTTTAATCCGGCTTGAAGGTAAGCCCTGAATTTACCATTATTTTAATGGTAAATTAAATTACCATTAATTTGACCCCTTGGCTTTTTTAAAATAGATCTCAGTTCCCCTTTTCTTACTATCCATTAAAAAGCAAATAATATATGCTAGGAAAATTCTCTGTAGTATATTTCATATCACATATGCAATTCTATAGAATAATCATTATTAGTCCCATTTTACACATAAACAACTGAGACGTGTAAATCAATAACTTGCCCTAGTTCCTACATCTAGTAAATGCTGGATTTAGAGCTGTCCCCAAAGTCTAATCTAACTTCAAATCCTATATTTATCAGTGCCAGACTTTCCTCCATTCTGGAACAATATCTACAATTGATCTGTCATTGGAGGAAGGTAAGCTATGCCTTAGTAAATTCAGGTCTTACCTTCAAATAGGGTTAAAGTGACTGCTGCAAACAACTCCATTCTGAGCTTACAATGTCAGACTCCTTCCTAACTCACATCTAGGTTTAAGTATTCCACACAGTCACGGTGGTGACTTGACCATGACCTCTAAATAATCCCCCAGTGCCTTTGTGCTCCTGTTATCTAAAAAGATGGCAACCCAGACTGGACGTTGCATAAATGTTCTTTATACAGCTGGTACTTGCCCATAGAAACATGCCCATGCTTTCAAAATAAACAGGGCTACTGTCCTGTCAGTGGAATGCCATTCAAAAATCTTGTAAATTTGGGCGCAATAGCTTAATAATTATGTGCAAGATGTGGGGCTGCAGGCTTTGCTGTTCACTGATTACATGATTATTTAAGGTACTTAAGCTCTCTGAACTCATTTTCCTCTTCTCATCTGTAAGATGTGGGCAATAACTGTGCCTACCTGACAAGATATTTTAATATCAAATACATCCATTTATGTTAATTGCTTAGCACAGTGCCTGGCATGTAGTAGATACTATGTAAGTGACTACTCTTGCTAAGGGTAGGTGGTTTGTCTTGCGTTTGGAAAACAATTTGTTTTTTCCTTGGCAAGGTTAACATGTGTGGCCTCATTTAATTAAAACAGCCCTCATTTCTCATATGTGGAAACTGAGGCACAAGGAGACAAAATAACTTATTCAGGGCCACAACTCTTAATGCTCAACAAGATACCAGGTCTTCTAACTATTGGCTGAGTACAATATCTCCCCTCCCCCCTCAATTTCTAAAACACACAATGTAATATATAGATGATGTATTCTAGAAATATACACTTCAAACTTGTATATTTTTACTAACTAATGTCACCACAATAAATGTAATATAGATTTTAAAAAAACATAATAAACCTTTTAAATCACTCAGTAGAAAAAAGCTGACTAACTAAACAAACAAATCAAACTTTCAGGAATTCTATGCAGACACGGTTTCAGAGTGCAAACTAGTAGATGCTCCCAATGACAGGACTCAGATCACACAAATACTTCTCAGCCTTCAATATGTAAGGGGAACTTCACGAAAGGAGCAGTCCCCGTATCTTTGTTTCCTAGTTAAGATTGCTAACCAATTTCCTATCCCCAAACCTTTTGATATGGTAAAACAATAGAGTAGATTTCCAAATGAATTTTCCTAGGTATAATTACTTGCAAACACAGGTGACGTCCTTTTCGCTTTCCTGGCTGATTTACAAATCAAAGCTTCAGCTCCACTTGAACATCAAACATGTGATGTACCCTTTCAAATATTATCTTTTATTCTGAAAGTAAAGAGAAAACCTTATAAAATCAGTTTTTAAATTACCTCATAATTACACTTCATTAAGCTTTTTCAACAGAATTTTTTTTTTTAATGCAGTGGTTCAGCTGAGCTGTTTCATGGGCATGCTCTGCCTGCAGATGTTTGGAAACTTAGTGAGAACACAGTATTATGCAAATCAGTTTAAAAATTCAGCAAGTTCATCTGAGTGAGATGATATACTGATCTACTTCTCTAACTGACCAATCTCCCTGATTCCCATGGAAATTACCATATTCTAAGAATCAAAGACAATTTAAATTCACTTGAGAAATGTGGCTTACTCAGTAAATGGTGCTGCGACAGTTGGTTAACCATTATTCAAATACAAATCTTTTGATCCCTACCTCATACCATAAAGCAATAAATTCCAAATGAACTTAAGAATTAAATCAGTTAACAAAACAATAAAGAACAAAATATAAGTAACTATGCATTACTGTGGTCATTACTGAGCTTTAAAGGAAAAGAATATATCATTAAGAAAAATTGAAAAATAAATGTCAAATAAAGTGTGAAATTTCTGTGAGCCAAAAAAATACTATAAGTAAAATTTAAAGATAAGGAACAATATAAACACATATACACAAATGTTTCTAAACACATGACAAAATCCAATATCTGATTAAATAAAAAAAATGGCCTCAACAAAACACATAAAGAGCAATAAAAAATGGTCAAAGGAAGAAAAGAAATACAAATGATAAATAAACATATGAAAAAAGTCCATCTTCATTAGTACTAAATGAATACAATGTCAAGTAATATTGAGAAATATTTTTACCTATCATGTTTTTAAAAGCAGCATAAACACAGAACTATGCTTTGTTATTAAATTTGGAAAACAACGGTGAGATATCACAGTGGTGATAATATTGGTGACTTTCATTTTTACTACAAGCTTGTGTTTTAAAATAATTGACAGTTATTGTAAAAATCACAAAAAGCATCTATTATTACAAATTTTCATACAGAAAACACTTGGGGTGTTTACACCAGGGCCAAAATCATGTTTTCTTGGGGATCTTGGGGATCAAGATTCATACCCATTTCAAAATAAGAATTTGCTGAGCCACTGGTGACACATACTCGGCGTCAGGTCCTCAGGTAGGAAAATTCTCAGACTGTGTGTACATGGAGCTGATATTTTCAGTCATAGAGCTTTGAAGCATTTCATATATCATGGATAGTTTGGGTATACGTCATATCTAATTTGGTACTAGGAAGATCTTATCAACAGCATTGTACAGAAGAGAATAAGAAATGGAGCGTGCTTTGCCTAAAACAACCCAAGGAGAAAGAGGGGGAGCGAGGTTCAAGGGCTATCTCTAGCTGCCTCCTGATGAAATGCTTGTATATGGCTTCTAAAAGCTTACTTACTCCACCTTAGCTCTCTGGGAGCATTTAGCACTAGAATTTACATTTAACCAGGTGGTTTTACGCAAGACATATTAGTATAGGCTATACGAGTTCAGAACTAGCTCGCCACACATCTGCCACACCTCTTTCAGGAAACTCTCAGGGCCACCCAACGTCTGTGTTGGTTAGGTGATCCTCCTCTGGGCTCACAGGTCAGATTGTTTTACCCTCTACCCTAGTACACATGGCATCATTTTGTTAATCACTTGCCTTTTTCCCTAGGAAATTATCACTTTGATTTCAAGGTTACGTTTCATTGTCTTATTTATCTGTATATGCTTGACTTATATAAAAGAATGAGGTGTGTAATAGTTGAATTATTATTTATTTTTACAAGAATCAATCTGCAACATTAAAGAAAATCCAGGGCCGGCCGAGTGGCGCGATGGTTAAGAACTCGCTTGGGATGCCAGAGGGCCCCGGTTCGGATCCCACATATGAGGGCCAGTGACACTGCCCTCTACAGCTAAGATGCTGAACAACAGCTCAACCTGGAGCTGGGCTGCCGTGAGTCGCTGGCGACGGCGTAGGCTGCAGTCCCTGTGGCAGTGGGTTGCCATGGGCTACCGTGTGTAGCCAGCAGCCAGCGTGAGCGGCCAGCAGCCGCAGTGAGCGGCCGTCCAGAAGCCGGCGACTGATCTGCCTCGCCAGGGAAGAGCGCAATGATGGTGCCAACTTGGGCCAGTGAAGCAGTGTCCTCCACAACTAGACTGAAGAACAAAACGACAGCAACTTGTCTGTTCCCCTTCCCCTAATTCCCCAGTACTGTTCCCATCCCCCCAATTACCCAATAAAAATCTTTAAAAAAAAAAAAAGAAAAGAAAATCCACAATTCTTCTGTCTAGAAATGGAGCTTTAAAAGGGCAGCATACATGCCTGGGTAAATATTCAGCCAAACTCTCTTCTCAGAGTCCTTGATTTCTCTTTCCTTGTTTAAACCTATATTTTTGAATGAAGTTTAAAGTCTCAAAGACTTTACTTCAGATTTAATTAATAGGTTGTCAGCTGTGTGATAGTCTAGTCAAAAGCATTATGAACAGAGGGAACTCATAACTGTGTGTATAATGAGTTTGGGAAGAGCAGGTGATAAGAATGCTATAAGAGGGAAACATTAACCGATTAGCAAGTAAATATGTGCTATATTAAGTGGGAATATAGGCTGGGAGAAAAACATGGCCATAAAAGAAGATAGCACTATAAAAGATGGAGGGGTGGCTTGTTTAATTAGGTTCATTAGGTTTTTATTAGATTTATTTGAATGAGGTGTCTCAGGGAAGACCTTATTGATGCACTAGCATTTGACCAGAGGACTGAGGGAGAGAAAGAGCAGTCACAGAGAATTAGGGAGATGTTCCAGAATGGGGGTTCTTGCTCCTGGTGTACTTGAAAGGTGTTCGGTCTTTTTAAGAATAGGGACATTTCAGTAATTCAAATAAGCTTCTTGGAATAAGGCTATTTTTGCTTACTTCATCAAGGTCTAGAGCCACCATAGACCCTGTATCAGTAATGAGCCTCCACCCTCAGCACACGCACTCATTTTAGCCCCCAGCACCTGTACCATCTTCCTTGTGCACCAGTCTGTCCTCAGCATCACCTATGGGAGGCTCTGCAGGGCCAAGGCCAGAGTACCTTTCCCTTAGAACCACCCGAGAGCCATCTGTTAGGAAAGAGTACCTCAAATTCTCATTTGTAATCCAACTCATGGCCTGAACTTGGCCTGAACCAGGTGGCTTATTTCTGGATTTTGCCTCTGGAGGCAGCTTGTCAGGGTGGAAAAATGTGAGTTGTGGAGTCATGCAGACCTGAGGCTGGGTCCCATTGTCATCATTGGCTGCGTATGATTTCAGGCAGTGACAAAACTTCTCTGGGCCCTGATTTTCTTAAGTGGATGATAATGATCATGATATTTACTTATACAACTTCAACATCATCTGGCAGACTGGTTAAAATGCAATTGCTTGACCCATTCATTCCCCAGAGTTTCTGATTCAGTAGGTTTCTGGGGTGGAGCTCAATAATTTGCATTTATAATAATCTGCTAAATAATGCTGCTGCTGCCAGTAGTGGACCATACTTTGAAAACCACTAATAAAGACTGCGAATATTAAATTGGCAATACTTTATTTTTACTATGTGCCATTCACAGTTCTACAGACTTCATATAAGTAAAATGCCAATTAAAGTGGCTTTTCTCTTACTCCCAGGACTAGGCTGTGATGACTTGGCATCCAAGCCTGTGACCTGAGCTTGGGCCCTGCATCTAGCTTGTTCACACCTTGGTCAGTGCTCACAGCTGAAAGGGACCACCAAACACTAAATTGGGAGGCGGACTGGTTATGTGAGCCTCTGAGCTATAACAGGCTGGCTCCTAGGGTTCCTGTTAATGTTTCTGTTTTCTCTGGCCTTTACTTGTCATATTTGTAATATAGATGTTTTTATAAATAGACTTGACTCCTAATGAAATTACCTTTCTTAAAGGACAGCAAGCCACACATCTATGCACACTTATCTATTGTTTTCAAGCAGTTGGCATTGCTTTAAATTGCTAATTGTTATTAATTACCTTGGCATTTCTGGGAGGAGCATTAATCTCGAAGAGTCATTTTGTATTTCAATAGGGCCATCATTTGCCTCCCATCAGAAGGAATTTCATTCTTGAGGGCTATTCATAAACGTGTCATTTATTGTAAATCACCACTTACAGGAACAAAATCCAACATCTGGAACATTGGTAAGGTCAAAGATGTCAGGGCTAATTTCAGACCCCTTATATTTAGATCAATCATTTTGTTCCCATGCAACACCGCTGTATGAAGGAGAGTTGTTAGAAGAAGGAAGTATTTTAATACTAGAGAAATAAATAGGTATCAATGCTATCAATAATAGTAATAACAATTGTTAAAGGCGTTTACTTTTAATATATGCCTGACAATGTGATTAGTGTTTTACATGCACAATTATATTTAATCTTTATAATACCTTAATGAACTGGGTATTACTATTGAATCCATTTCACAGATAAGGAAGCTGAAGTTTAGAGTAAATAACTTGTTCAGGATGCATCAACTGCTAAATAAAAAGACTGGGATGTGAATCCAGATTGGCTTGATGACCAAATCTGAGTTATTAACCACAAATAAGACATGGTCTCAGCCTTTGAAAAACTTAGAGTTTCTATAAAGGAGGTGATGGAAACACATGGTAAAGAGCAAGGCTGATTGTGAAAATGATATAGTATTCAAAAAATAAGGAACAATTGAAATCAGGAGAGAGAGACGACTTGGGTATTGAGAAAAACTAGGATTTGAGCAGAGGTGATTGGGTGTAGTTGATCCGAGGCAGTCGGGTGTTTTTGCAGCACATGCACTATTGTCACAACACTGTTTAGTTCTTATTTGCTAATTGCTGTAAAAATGGTACTTAATGGTGTTTTGATTTCTTTGTCTAAAAATGAGCATGGATGATATTATATCTTATATACTGTGTGATGAGGATTAGGTTATATCAGATATAATGTTTTTAGAACAATGGCTGACAAAAGAGAGTTGTGTAAATGGTTATTTGAATAGTATGACAAGTAATGGGATACATTTGATAGATAGATGGCAGTGAGAAAAAACACAATAGGGCATAGCTTTAACAGCATGATCAAGGTAAAGACTACCCCACATGTTTGAGAAAGACTGCTCTGAGTGAATGGAGTCTGGAGTGAACTGGAGTATGTGGGAGGAGGTATGTAAAAAGAAAGACAGTGACCAGTGTGGAAGGCACCTGTATGTCAAGTAAGACAACTTGAATTTCATTCTATATTTAAACGTGAATGATTCAAGATTTCCTAGAAATGATGTGTCATGATTAGAACTATACTATGAGAATGTGCAGCCAAGTGTAATACATAGATTGGTGCAGAGAAAATTAGTTAGGGAGGGAAATTAGTTAGGGAGCAGTTAGGCTACTGCTCCAGTAACACACAGAAGAAAGGACTGAGTTATCAGTGAAACTGAAATGAAGACAGTGGCAACAGGAGCAGAAAGCCTGGAAGATATATTGAAATATTTGGTGAATTGCTTTGATGTAAAACACTGGGGATAGGAAATCATAAAATATCACAGGCTTGGTATCTGAATACTGAGCTTTGATTAGAGAAGAATGTATTCCTTTAGAATGGAACTATGTCCATATGGTTTTTTAATGGAGTAGTGATAACATTTTAGAATAACTTCTGTTGAACGCTTACAACATACCAGTTTTTCATACACTTCATCATATTCTCTCCTTACAAAAACCTGTCAAAGGTGGTATTACTGTTCTGATTTTAGACACTAGGAAACTGAGTGGTGTAATAATTTCCTTAAGAAGATACAATAGCAAAGTCTGGGTGTAGTGTAGAATTACTTGATTTTAGAGCCCAATACTCTTTGTATTACTCCACTGCACATCTCAAAGAATAAGGTATAGCATTTCACATGTAAGTGAGTCCCTACAGGTCTGAGACAATATGTCAACAAAATAATCCTTAAGACAACACAGAAAAAAAGAGAGAGCTGTAATTCTTTACAGCCTTTGAAGTTTAAGTTTCCCAAAAACATAATTGGCGTAATTGTAATAGTAACTCCTATACTGAAATAATACTTTACAATTAAAATGATTGTTTACATTTATAATCTAAATGCATTCTTAGTCCTGTAAGATGATCAAGGCAGGTGCTATTATCAACATTTTATAGGCAATGACAACGGGGCTTGTAGACAGATTACAAATGACATTCTAGGTCACGCATTCAGAAAGTGGTAATGCAGGATCCAGACACTAGTCTCCAAAACACCCCATTGCTCTTTCCTATACTTCAAATAGTTATAAGTGAAAGACAGTAACTTATCCTACCATAAAAAATTGGTTATAAAAAGTAGAATTCATATCAGAAAGCATAGACATTTTTGCTAATAGCATTTTAACAACAGGTTGAAGGGGCAGGGGGCATGTTTTGAGGCATTTTTCCTTTCTGCATCGAAGTAGTCAGACTCCCACACAAAATGTTCTTGGTACTACTGGTCACTCCCCTTATATAAACATTTACCATGGAGAGATTTCTGTTTCCGATCAAGATGGAGTAACAAGATTAGATTTATACTCCTGTTTGAAACAACCAAAATATTTTCAAAACATTGGACATTAGACAAAGGGTAGTGATATCTGAGAAACAAAAACAAATGATATGAACCATAGGATTGTTCCCTCTTAACAGCTTGAGGTAATTTTCAGGTTGTAGAGTAGGGAATGGGAACTGTGAACTCAGGTACAGCCCAGAAGATTCCCTGAGATGAGGAGACAGAAAGTGGACTGTAACAAATGAGAGTATGAAGAAGGAGAAAGCTGCATGAGAGAGAAATCTAGATATTTCAGAGGTTAACTCTTAAGAATTCAGTTGAGCACTGATTAGTGTAAACGTTGTGAGAAAAATACACAAATCCGAAAAAATCATCTAAATGATTAACAAGAGCAGTACATGGCACTGACAGAGGGCCAGAAATAGGATTAGCATTTTTCCAGTCCAACCTAAAAAACTGTTACAGCAAGATATAGAAGAATAAAACTGCAGATACTTCTTAGCTTATGATGCAGTTATGTCCCAATAAACCCACTGTAAATTGAAAATATCACAAATCCAAAACACATTTAATACTAAACTATAGAGTATCAGTTGTTTACCCTCATGATTGCATGGCTGACTAGGAGCTGAGGCTCTCCGCTATTGTCTAGCATTGAGTATCTTACCTCATATCAATAGCCCAGGAAAAGATCAAAATTCAAAGTTTGGTTTCTACCAAATGTGTATCACTTTCACACACTGTAAAGTAAAAAAATTAGACCAACCATCATAAGTCAGAGACTGTCTGCACTTACAAATGAATCAACTGTGTTCCAGAACAAACTTCAAGAATATTTATGCGTAATAAAAAATATCCAGTACCAAAAAGGTAAAATGCATAGCATGCAATTAAAAATTACCAGTCATGCCAAAAGCAGGAAAATATAACCATTCATGAATAATTAAATCAGAACTCACACAGCTATTAGGATTAGGACATAAATTGCATTTAATGTAATTTATAATTATATCCCATATGTTCAAAAAGCTGCATGTAGAGAGAAATTTAGATATTTTAGAGATTAACTCTTAAAAAAAGGTAGGATACATGAAAGATAAAAATGACCAAAGTGGAATTTCTGATTATAAAAACTGTCTGAGATATAAAATATATGTATAGAGTTAATAGTAAGTTACATATTGCAGATGAAAAGATTAGTGAACTTGAAGACAAAGCAATAAAACTATCTAAAATAAAACATAGAAAGAAGGGAATAATGAAAGCAAATGAGAAGTATATCACTTAGCTGTGGGACAACATCAAGTAGCCTAATGTATGTGTAATTAGAATCCATCTGGGGAATGTGAAGATATGGCTAAGTGAAAAAGCACTATGAACTCCCAAGCCCAAGAAATATTAAGAAAAATGGCACCAATCTATATTATAATCTAATTGATCAAAACCAGGATAAAAATAAAAAATTTTAAAATATCTATCAAAAAGGAACACACACACACACACACACACACACACACACACACACACACAAACAGAGGAACCAAGATAAGGATGATACCATATTTTCTTATCAGAAACAATGGAAGTGGGAGAGAGTGGAATAACATCTAAAGAAGAAAAAATGCCCAAAACAGTAATCTTAGAATTGTATACCCAGCAAAAACACATTACCAAAATGAAGATGAAATAAAATCTTCTTCAGATATACAAAAACTGAAAAGATTCATCCCAAGAAAAACCATATTATAAGAAATATTAAAGCAAGTCCTTCAGGTAGGAAAAAAAAAATGATACCAGATGGAAATATGACACTATGCAAAGGGAAAAAAAAGAACACTAGTAACAGTAACTATGTGGGTAAACAGATATGATTTCTCTTTTACTTAAAATTTTTAAAAGATAAATGCATGTTTAAATTCAAAAAAGTAATGAGGCAGTGTGAGGTTTATAAAACTCGTAAAAGTAAAGTGTATATCAATAATAAAGCAAAGTCAGGAGGTTAGAAGTCACAGAATACTATTGTAAGGCTCTTATACTGTATGTGAAGTGGTATAATTTCACTTGAAAGTAGACTGATGAATTAAAGCTATATTAACCCTAAAGCAACCATTAGAACGATAAGCAATTATAGCTCATAAGTCAGCATCCTAAACAATAATGCACTTAATAATAGAACTTCAAATTGCACAAATCAAGAAATGATAAAATTGCAAAGCAATACAGAAAATCCACAATTTTACACAGAAACTTAACCATCTCTTACTACAACAAATAGAGAGAAAATCAGTAAGGATATTAAAGATCAGAACACTACCAACCAATTTGCCTAACTGACATTTACAGGAGATGACATTAGATGACAGCAGAAAACACATTCTTTAGGTGCATAAAGACATGTAGAACATTAACAAGATAGATGATATTCCAGGCCCTAAAATAGTCTCAGTAAATTTTAAATGATTCATGCCAGAAACAAGTCATGTTATCTGGCCATGATACAACTAAATTAGTACTCCATAATAGACAGACCTTTGAAAAATCTTCTACCACTACCCAATTTCAATACTTATTATTAAGCTACAGTAGTCAATACATTTGTGGTATTGGTGTAAAGATAGACACACAGGACAAAATAGAGTCCAGAAATATAATAGATCCTCGCCTATATGGATAGCTACAAGGAAATTTCTGGTAGTGATGATGTACTCGTATTTATCACACTGATTGTGATGATAGTTTTTCGGTGTCAAATGCATAAAATTATACACATTAATTAGGCACAACTTTATGTCAATTATACCTCAAAAAAGCTGTTAAAAGTGTATCTCCTTTTGTCCATAAGGGAGTTAACATATACTTTAGTTTCATTTCTCCGTCTTTGCTTTTTTCTTTGCTTCTTCCTCCATGACTCCTTCCTTCCCTTGTTCTCTCTAATCCTTCACCCTCCACATGTTTCTGTCTTCCTCCCTGAACCTTCTTCTCTTAATTTCATAAAGTGGCTTCTGGGGGAATGTCAAATTTCCATTTAATTCCTGCCTGTTGTTACTGCAGGTAGTTGTACCCAGAGCCAACATGGCCAAATGTAAGGAGTCCAGGCTTTGGGCTTAGATGACAATAAGTTCAAGTCCCTGCTTTGTCTTTTTTGACCTGTGTGATTTGAAGTAAATCACTTACTCTCAATTAACCTCAATTTCCTCATCTGAAAGCAAGAATAATTATAGCTATTCTGTAAGAGTAATATAGAGCTAAAACTTAGATAATATATCATTTGAAGCAAGACTATCTCCTTGAGTCTTAATTTCCTAACCTGGAAATAAAAAGGAAAATTGTAGCTATTCTTTTAAGGATAACATAGGGATTAAATTCAGATAATTCATTCTAACATTTCTATCATTCTAACATTATCTAAACATGATAATATCTCTTCCTTATTTTAAGGTCTGCCATTGCCTCTCTCCAAGAAGATAAAGCACTAGTATTCTCCATTGTGCAAAAGGTAGAATTATATTTCTAACAATGTTACAGGTGAAAGGCACCTTAGAGATCATTTGTTTTCAAAGCTCTTATTCCATGGTGGTAGAATGCTGGGGTCCAAAAACCCAAAAAGGATATTGGATAATTCAAGTTTGCCTAGAAATTTGTGAGGCTTTCAAATCGTGTTTTTCGTGCCATGAATTATATAAGATTGAGTAGAAGCCTCCTTAGGCCTCCAACAGTTCAGCTGTCCCGATTTTTCAGGAAAAGCTGGTGATCACTAATTGTAGGCTCATTTCATTAGTATTGCTTGCTTTGAAAAGCCAGTTCTGTCTCCCCTGCTGCTCTTTTCCAGTCTGGCTGCTTAGAGTAATGAAGTCTAACTGGAAGCCCCAAGTTTTTCCTCAGTCGTAACTTTTTATTTATGTCTTTGCCTGGGCTGCCTTCTGTCAACAGAAATCAAGTTGAGAGACATCGTTTCCAAGCAGCCCAGCCAAGCTCTGCATTTTTAACATCATTTCACCAGACATTGAACAGACCTCTGATTGGGCCAAATAAATTGTCAGAATAGAGTTGAAATACGTCACAAGCTGATAAATGCAGGCAGGCCACTCACAGGGGGAGAGCCGTGAATCTGCTTCCTGCAAGGACCCAGGTGGGTCTACAGAAGGACAGGCACTGGTCTCCCTTTTCCTTGGGGTAGGATCTGCACACCCACGGGGACCCCTTACCAGTTAGTCACCCAGGTATCTTCAGCTCTGCACAGCCCGAAGGAAGCACATTATCTTCCCCTTCAAAAGTGTTTTTCTAGGACATCTCGTCACCACTATCTCAAGTCCTATAAAGGAAAAGAGAGATGTCAGTCCGACTGGGAGAATATGAAGGGAAGTAACTATGGAAGGACAAAGTTAAAATGTCTTCTCTGAATTAAATACTTGCCTATTATGATCTCCTTGAACCGAACAGTCCTTTGAAATATTATTATCCCTATTCCACAGATAAGGAAACTGAGTCTTCGGTGACTCACTGAAGACACAGACCAGTTAAAAATATAAACAGTAGACTTTTTTTTATTCAAATGTATTGGGGTGACAATGGTTAATAAAACTACATAGGTTTCAAGTGTACAATTCTGTAATACATCATCTATATATCACATTGTGTGTTTACCACCCAGAGTCAGTTCTCCTTTCATCACCACATATTTGGCCCCATTTACCCTCATCTACCACCCCCTCTCCCCCCTAACCTTCTGGTAACCACTAAACTATTATCTGTGTCTATGAGTTTTTGTTTCTTCATTTGTTTGTCTTGTTCTTTTGTTGTTTTCAATTTTATATCTCACATATCAGTGAAATCATATGGTTCTGGACTTTTTCTGTCTGACTTATTTTGCTTAGCATAATAATCTCAAGACCAATCCATCTTGTAACAAATGGCACTATTTCATCTTTTGTTATGGCAGAATCGTATTCCATTGTGTATATATACCACACCTTCTTAATCCAATCACCTATGGAAGGATACTTTAGTTGTTCCCATTCCTTGGCCACCATAAATAATGCTGCAATGAACATCGGAGCACATATATCTTTATGGATAAATGTTTTCAGATGTTTTGTGTCTATACTCAGGAGAGGGATAGCTGGGTCATATGGTAATTCTATTCTTAATTTTTTGAGAAACCGCCACACTGCCTTTCATAAGCAGCTGCACCAATCTGAATACCCATCAACATGAGGATTCCTTTTTCTCCACAGCCTCTTCAACACTTGTTATTATTTGTCTTGTTGATGATAGCCATTCTAACTGGTGTGAGATGATATCTCATTGTGGTTTTTATTTGCATTTTTCTGATGGCTAGTGATGTTGAACATATTTTCATATGTTTATTGGCCATCTGTATGTCCTCTTTGGAGAAATGTCTCTTCAGGTCCTCTGCCCATTTTTTAATTGGATTGTTTCTTTTGTTATTGAGTTGTATGAATTCCAAATATATTTTGGATATTAGCCCCTTATTGGAGGCATTGTTTGCAAATATCTTCTCCCAATCCATTGTTTGCCTTTTTGTTTTGTTGATGGTTTCTTTTGTTTTGCAGAAGCTTTTTAGTTTGATATAGTCCTATTCATTTATTTTAGCTTTTACTTTCCTTGCCTTTGAGGTAAAATTCATAAAATCCTCTTTAAACCCAAGGCCCATAAGTTTAGTACCTATGTTTTCTTCTGTTTCTTGTTTCAGGTCTTATGTTTAGGACTTTGATCCATTTTGAATTAATTTTGGTACATGGTGACAGATAGCAGTCTAGTTTCATTATTTTGCACGTGGCTTTCCAATTCTCCCAGCACCATTTATTGATGAGTCTTTCTTTTCTCCATTGCATGTTTTTTACTCCTTTGTTAAAAATTATCTGTTCATATTTATGTAGGTTTATTTCTGGGTTTTCAACTCTATTCTATTGGTCTCTGTGTGTGTTTTTCTGCAAATATCATGCTGTTTTGATTATTGTTGCTCTGTAGTATAAGCTGAAGTCAGGGTGAAGGACATACACACTGAAAACACTAAGACATTTCTTTAAAAAAAATTGAAGAAGACACAAAGAAATGGAAAGACTGTCCATGTTCATGGATTGGGAGAATCAGCATAGTTAAAATGGCCATATTACCCAAAGCAATATACAGAATTAATGCAATCCCCATCAAATAACAATGGCATTTTTTAAAGAGCTAGAACAAAAAAGTCATCAGATTTGTATGGAACCACAAAAGACCCTGAATAGCCAAAGCAATCCTAAGAAAAAGAATATGCTGGTGGTAACAATTGACTTTTCATCTCATGCCTGGGGGGGGGATATATTTATATATATATATATATATATATATATATATATATATATATATATATATANATATATATATATATATATATATATATATATATATATATATATATATAGAGAGAGAGAGAGAGAGAGAGAGAGAGAGAGAGAGAGAGAGAGTATTAAATACTGTGAATGACAAATATTAAAATAAAGTTACTTATATTTAAATCATGTCTTTCTAGATATGATCCTTGTACTATAGTGAACACATTACCAACTTGACTAACTGATTTTACCAACTTAATATTCCAGCAGCTCTGTTTAAGGGTTTTCATGTCCCTTTACTCTCCCAGCTTTACACTTCTAATTGCTTAAAAAGATTAAAAAAAATGTCAAATAAAGCTGAGTACAGGGGTTACCAGGGAGGACTATAAGACGTAATTCAGAATGAATATTTCTATTAATTGAAATAATTAACATTTATGTAGTACTTTACAGATTATCAAGCCTATCCTTCTAGATGACTTCATCCATCCTTATAAAAAATGCTATGAACATTGGGGTACATATATCTCTATGAATAAACGTTTTCAGATTTTTTGAGTAGATAACCAGGAGAAGGATTTCTGGGTGATATGGTAATTCTCTTCTTAATTTTTGAGTAACCTCCACACTGTTTTCCATAGTGGCGGTACCAACATACATTTCTACCAACATTGTGAGGGTTTCTTTATCTCCACAGCCTCTCCAACACTTGTTATTATTTGTCTTGTTGACGATAACCATTCTAACAGGTATGAGGTGATATCTCCTTGTGGTTTTAATTTGCATTTCCCTAATAGCCGGTGAAGTTGAGCATTTTATCATATATCTGTTGGCCTTTGTATATCTTCTTGGGAGAAGTGTCTGTTCAGTTCCTCTGCCCATTTTTTAATGAGAGTGTTTGAATATTTTGTCATTTACTTGTATGAGTTATTTATATATTTTGGATATTACTCCCTTATTTATGGTGGCCAAGACATGGAAACAACCAAAGTGTTCTTCAATAGATGAGTGGATTAAGAAGATGTGATACATATACACAATGGAATACTACTCAGCCATAAGAAAAGACAAAACACTGCCATTTGCAACAACGTCGGTGGATCTTGAGGTTATCATGCTAAGTGAAACAAGTCAGACAGAAAAAGTAAAAAACCATATGACTTCACTCATATGCACAACATAAAACTGAAAAACAAACAAAGAAACAAGAACTCATAGACACAGACAACAGTTTAGCAGTTACCAGAGGGTAAGAGGAAGGCAGGGTAGAAGAGGGAAAAGGGGATCAAACATAAGGTGATGGAAGAAGAACTGACTCTGGGTGGTGAACACACAATGTGATATATACATGATGTATTACAGAATTGTACACTTGAAGCCTATATATTTTTATTAACCAATGTCACTCCAATAAATTTAATAGAAAAATAATTAAAAGTTACACAACCTGCAAAAAATGCTATGAAAAACATATTTAGTCCTTTTACAGCTGAAACAGCAGCATAAGGTAAAATACTTTGTAATATATACTAAACTTTACTTTTTTATCTTCATTAAATTTATTGGGGTGATAATAGTAAACTGTACATTTACTATAATACACCATCTATATATTGCATTAATAAAGTGAGAATGGAGGCTTAGAGAGCTTGAGCACTCTTAGTCACTCAGCTAGTAGGTATTGGAGGTGAGACACCAAACGGGCTTTGTCTGTCTATCCATGTCCTTTCTGCTAACACAGTTTTCCTCCCTCAAGGCAATAAATTGACTTATCCAGCTCTATTACGCTCTAAGAAAATATGTGCTACGTTCAGTTTGGGTTCTTTATGTTGTTGGAATTCTTTTTCCCTCTTAAGTTTAGCTAATATCAATAACTGAAGCATTTTAGCAATGATCAACATTTATGAGAATGATATAATAAGGCTGCAATAACGGGCACAAATTATCCCTCACTCTCCATGGCCTTTGTAAATGTCCTTTCACACTAACACTGGTGTGGCCTTGTGTCCTGCTTTGTGCAGCAGAACATTAGCAACGTGAGCAAACGGACACTTAAGAAGCACTGACATGTGAGGGTTCGCTGCGTTGGGACGCCTGCCGCTGCCACATGTGAAGAAGCCTGGCTAGTCTAGAGAACTGGGAAATAAGATGTGTCCCCGCAGCCTCGTTCATCCCGGCTGAGCTTCTGACCGCCAGACTTGAGTGAGGTTATTCCTGATAATCTAGCCATCAGCCAGCTGCCAGTTGACTTTAAATAGATAAGCAAGTCCAGAAGAGATCGGTCAAGTCAGACCAGACTGGAACTGCCCACCTGTACCGCAGATCACGAGTTGCTTAAGTGGAAGTTGTTTTAATTCACTAAGTTTCAGTGTGTTTGTTACATATCAAATGTTCCCTAATATAAAAGACATCTACTTACATCTCAGCAGTTATTAGCTACTAAAAGGCAGCTGCATTTTGAAGTCGTTTTAAGCTTGAAGCACAGGCCAAATGGGCCTGCACGTCTCCTCCCTCTAGAATTCCTCAAAATAAAGTTGCTGATTCCAACCCTTATCTATTTTCAATATCACAGCAACCTACATTACTCTACACTGAGTTAACTCTTCCCACAGTGCCCTTAGTTCTTTATATTGCATTGTATGGCATGTCACCTTAAAGCCTTTGACTTCAAAGTATTATAGTAGATAACTAATGTGTATTCACACAGCCTTACGAATAAATTGTTCTTTGTTTATGTATCATGTGAAAACATATGAACATGTTTTGTGAGGTTTGTTTGAGATGCTGTCTCAGGCATTAGTGTTTTTGGTTTATCATCTAGTCATTTGCGTGGGCACTGAGGGGTACCTCAAACAAACAAAAAGTCAATTCTTGAAAAAATTGTTCCTAAAGCTACTTCTTATCTAGGCAACTCTATATAGTTTGCTCCCATGAGTTTCAGTAGTTATCCATATTTTTCTCAGCCATAGAGGACAGGTTAGCTAATTTGTTCTGTATCTACAAGGAGTGCCCCCCAAAATGTATACAAGTGGACACTTTGGTCAACGTTGCTCAAGCAGTAGTTTGCCATAATCAAAGGTGTCTGGACGCTGACGGTAACCACATTGAGCACCTCTTGTAATTGCAGAAGTCAAATGTGATTTGTATTCATCTTTTGTTATTGGTATATACCAAGTATTACAATTTTAATACAGTTTGCTTTTCTTAAAATTTGTATACATTTTTTGGCACCCTCTGTATATTCAACTCTGAAGTATGGTCTTCATTCTCAAAATTTCAAAAGTTTAACATGAAACATGCCATTGGCAGCATGGCACTGTGGTTAAAATGTGAGGCTTTTCAGTCTGCTCAGGATACAGCTAATACCACCATCTCCTTGGAGATTTACTTAATATCTGTAACTACCTCACAGATTGCTGTGAGTGTTAAATGAGACAATAATTACAAGGCAGTTAGCATGCACCTAGCATAGAGTAAATTCTCAGTGATACATTAGTTGAATTCATTTATTTATGCTACCCAAAGATGGTGAATGGGAGGAAGTAATCAGCAGAAATGATGACCTGAAGCCCTCATTCACCAATAATCTCATTCCTTTTCATTTTATCTATCAGATAAAACTATAGTTTTAGTTTGTAGTCTTCCCCTAATATCCAGCCCTTGATGTTTATTGGGACTGATTATTCATTATATGGTAAACATTAACCCCATACATTCTGAGGCCAGACAGCTTGGGAGTAAATACTAACTCAAGTACTTATTCATTATATAACTATGGGAAAATTAATTAAAATATCTGTGACACAATTTTTTCATCCATAAGGTAATAATAGTATGTTCTTCATGCTTATTGTAAAAATTAAAAATATAAATATTAAGAGCTAAAATTAGTGCTTGACACAAAATAAGCATTGATGAGTTGCTATGAATATGATTATACCCAGGGTACTGAGTGCTGCTGATAAATCATCTAAAATATATATTGGAACTACTGCAAAGTCAAGGCTTCCAAATTCATCTGGATTCCATAATTCTAAGTTTACATAACACTCTCTCTAAATTTCCAAAGATTAATGCAAATAGCAATATGAAAAGATACACATTTATTTATGTATGTGTGTGCATGTGTGTGTGTATTCACGTCTAAGCTCTCTCATTTTCTGAATGTGTAAATTTGAACACTGTAGCTTCCTTGTTTTTATTTGTCTGTAAAACTGAGAGACAAAATCTAATTTCTAGGGTTGTTATTAAAGATTAAGTGAAAAAGCATATATAAAATATATGACACAGATACTCTCCACAAATGTGATGTGTTCAATTTTAATTAAATCTTTTTTGATACTCAACAATTAAAAAAAAATCAGAAAGTGATAAAAAACTGATAAAGCTTTACTTTAACAATAAGACACTTCACAAGTTTCTCGAGGATGGCTTCCTATTAGTGGGAATCAATTTGGTAGTAATAGTGGCTATTGTCATAGCAACCATAACTTAGCAACAATAAAAAGAGATAACACCTGTTGTGCTATCATGATGCTGATACAATTTCACCCAATAATATTTCAAGACCTCTACTTACTAACTAGATCCAAGTGATGGTTTGAATTAAGACAATACTGCCTGTTAGTCATATTGAATTTCCCTATTGATTATAACCCTCTCCTTGCCCTGATAATTTAAGCAACAGCTGTGCTATAGTACTTCTACAGTACTACTTCTGAACAGCCTCTTTCTAGAAGCAACTGAATATTTTATATCACATTAAGATTGCTGACCTCTGGGGACAAATAACAATTTCTTTAAATGTAAATATCAGAGCTGTGAGGACCAAATGTAACTGAAAAGTTTCGAGGTCTTTTGATTGGCAAGGGAAGAAGAGAATGTTACTATCTAAAGATTACAAAAAGACATAAAAGGCGCACTGTTCCTGCTTAGAATATATCCATTGTTTTCATCCTTGTCACTCTTAGTTACATGTGATCCAGTATCACAGCCTGATCTTAGACAGTCATTCATTTCTTCATTCTACCCAGAATATACTATATTGCAGGCACTAGCTGGACTTTTATTAAAGAGTGAATGACAAAATCAAGTTTAATTCTCTCATTCTTCAAAACATTAAATAATCAAGAACCTATGAAAAATACGTTTTTCAATTATAAAAATGGCATGTATCACTATGAAGATTCAAATACACATACATACATATAATGGCTAATATTTATTGAGTGTGCACATAAGAAAAGGGCTCTTCTGAGCATCTCAAAAATTAACTCATTAATCCTCTTAAAAGCACTATGATAAGGTCACTAATTATCCCCACTTTATAGAATAATTACTTTCATAACTATCCCCATTTTATAGGTAAGGAAACCAAAATATAGAAAGGTTAGATAACTTGACTAGAGTCACACACACCTCTTGTAAAATAGTGAAAATAGGGTAGGAACGCAAGTGGGCTCATATGTCTCTTGACAGTCAATGAAGTATATAACATAGAGCCTATAACATAAGAGATATTTAATGAGCAGCCCACCCTCCACTGGTTCAGTGCCCAATGATCCATTGTTGATTACCTGCTATAACACAGGAGCATTTGAATTTCAAACTGGAAAAAGCCCAGCGAACACCTAGTCCTACCTTTTTATTTTACAGATGAAGCAACTGAGACACCAATAAATATAGTATCTTCAAAGTCACAACATGGTGGCAAAGTTATAATTCAAATACTGGTCTTCGGACTCCAGACTATATTGTTTCTCTCATATGATGCCCCACTGCTACTCTCAATCATACAAGTTGATTTCTTACCTAAAATTCAGCAAAAGTCATGAGCCCTGAAGGCGGGATAAAATATCAGCTTTCTTATTTTCAGCATATATTTACCCACACAAATGCATCAACCAATAAATCTCAACTGTCAAGTACATGGGGTTTGAATAGTGCCAATTTCAATCTGAATCAAATTTTAATGGTATTATTTTTAATCCAAGAAAATGAATTATATAGAAGGGAATGACATTGTATTCTTAACTACCACACAGCCTCCAAGTGCTCCTGCAGGGCAGCCTTCTGAACACATCCTGAATTTAATTTCTCCATCAGTGGAGAGCAAATTGTTCACACGTGCCATCCTTTTTGTTTGTTTGTTTGTTTTGCTCTTGCTTTTGTTTTGTTTTGTTTTGGTTTGGTTTTTTTCCATTTTAATTTCACAGGGTGTTTTATTCTTTCTGTTATTCTGCCTTTACAAGATCTTCACCTTCTGTGCACCCAGCTCACAACTGGAAATCCCAATAATCTTTATTTGCCCTTCCTCCTGGGATATCAATAAAATATCCATCTGTGTTTGAAAAATTAATATTAGTATGCAGATTGAGTATAAAAATGTTTCTAGGCAAGTTTCAAATAAGTCTTGGTGATTCCATTAAATCTCTTTAATAGCCCCTGTCAAGCCAGACACCATGTTCTCAGAGAAAATGACTTGCAGTATTTCTTCCAAATAAGTATTTGCCCCTCCTCCCCCCAGGAAAGAGCCTAAAGCTAAAATAGACAATTAGTTTGCTTAAGACCAAATTAATTAAAACTCACTAGCTAAGTTTCTTTGTGTAGCATTTAATAGATGTGAATATTTTAACACAAACAAGAAATCTAATTTTGGAAATTTGCTTTGCAAATTACTGGACCACAAGAGAATTTTGTGTTTCCTGATTCCAGTGATGTTAGAAGTTGCAAATATGGATGGAAAGAAGAGACAATGTGGAGTTGGAACTCTGCTGTCTTGGGACTGTAATAAGACTCCTTTAACAAAACTGTCAGTTATCTATAGATATCTGGGTAGCTATCAATGTTCATGGGCTATTTACAGTTTTCCCACAATAGCTGCATCTGTGCAATAGATCAATTGGTTCTTCCTAATTTAGGTTTTATTGTGTGAAATATTTTCAACATATGCTTGCAAAAACGTTATCAATAATAAGTCACCCCAATAAGGTTAGGTAGTAAGTGCTGTGCTGATTTTGCCCAGTGGATATTTGAGACCAAAATGTGAAAATGAACCAAATGATATGATCACTGGGAAAAGATTTAAGATTCACTTGAAGAGTTTCTGGCTCTCCTTCCATGAGGATACAAAAGATTGAAAAAAATAATTGGAAGCAAAATTATTGAAATTGTGCCTGTGAAAGATGGAGAAAAAGATGAGGAAATGAAGAAAAAAATAGAAGCAAGAGTGGAGAAGGTTGAATGTAGATTCGGTCAAGAAAAAATTATGTGGCATTTATTTTGCATCAGGCACAACACTCTGCTAGGCATAGAGTGTACAGGTAGCAAGGGCAACAGATATGCGAATAATTATAACCCAGTGTGTTAAGTACTACAATAAAAAATATGTATTTAAGGTGCTGAGGGAACACGTAAGCAAAGGAACTCACTCTGCCAAGATAGGGCTCAGGAGTAGAGGTGATACTGTAGCTCCTCTTTAAAAATATATATTTTTACTTTTATCAAAGTTCCTCAGTGATCATCCTTATTTTGAAGTACTATTTCTTAGGGCTTTCAAATCTTTCAATCATTTCCTCTTTTACTTAGTTTATTGTTCTAAGTTCTATTAATACTGCTTTGTGTATTTTTATTTTTGACATTATCAATAAAAGCTTCCTGGAAACACCTCTTTCTCTATATTATTTTTCCTGATATAGTTAAACCACACTTTTATGACTCTTTAAGTGTCTGAAAGATACTGATGAATAAAGCTAAAAACTGTGATTTTGTTTCTTTTTTGGATTATTTTCCATTAATAGTATTCTAGATTTTATATTTCTTATTTGTTTTGCATTTATCAACTTATTGTTAAGTTATTTGAAATGCCCCATAAGAACTTTAAAACATCTATTATATTAATATTGTTTTCTAAATGCTCAAATTTTTCAGATATACTACCATTTTATTTTTAAGTTGCTGCTGTTATTGGGTTGCCTAGAGCCAATTCTTCCAGAATTCTCCATCCTTTTACTATCATGTAGATTTCCTGCCCTGTAAGCTGACTACACAGCCATTCTTCTGTTTTGTTTTATTTTTTTCTTTGCTTGACCCTAGTACTTTCCTTCTCTGCTTTTTAATATTCATTCCCATGTATAGTGGACATTTGTGATATAACTTGGTGCCCAGGTTTTAAACCCATCCTATGTGGGTGAAATCTTATATTTTATAGGCCAGACTCCCATTACAGAAGCTAAAATTGCCTGATAAAGAATTTTCTAGTCTCCCTTGCAACAAGGGTATGAATACTTGACCTTGTTTCCATGAATCAGATCCATTTACTCTGGACTTTGGATGAGAAGCTGTTGAATAAACAGCAACAGGCAGCTTAATCCAGTGGTGGCAATGGCAGGAGAGGCAGCTACAGCAAACTGTGTCTGTCGCTGATGGTCTTGCCAGTGCAATCTGTAGTGTTTATGCTCAAATATTGGGTTATTGGAAAAGTCATGATGCATGTTTGCGACAGATCACACTAGTTCATTTTTGGAAGTACAAGAGTCATTCGCATCTATGTTATTGCTATGTCATTTGACAGCTGACAGTTCTAGTTTCATTCTAAAAAAAATTGTGCAATTTGGTTGAGTTTTGGAGATTTTACAACAAGTTGAAGATAGAAGACCAAACTGTACATTTTTGCCATATTTTACTGTTTTACTTCCATAAAGGGAAGAACGTGTGTCAAGTTTATGAAAAATTGCATAAAGTTTATGGTGACAATGCTCTACAAGAATGTCTGCCAATGATGGTTCACAAAATTCTGAACTGGTGATTTTGATCTCAACAATGCTCTTTAGTCAGGGAGGCCCTCCGAGGTTGATGAAGACAAAATAAAAGCATTGATCGAGTCAAACCCACTTGACACAAGAGATTGCAGAAACATTGAACATCCATCATTCAAGCATTCATGACCACCTGAAGAAGCTGGGATAGATAAGCAAGTTTGATATTTGGGTTCAGCATGAACTCAAAGAAGTTCATTTGATGGCGCGTATAAACTTCTGCAATATGCTCATTAAACATGAGGAAAGCGATCCTTTTTTGAAACAACTGATAACTGATGATGAGAAGTAGATTGTTTACACCAATGTGGTGTGCAAACAGTCTTGGCCCCAACGTGATGATTCACCTCAATGACATTGAAAGTAGACATTCATCAGAGGAAGGTTATGCTCTCAGTGTGGTGAGATTTTAAAGGTGTCATGTTTTTCAAGCTCCTACCAAGGAACCAAACAATCAATTCGAATGTGTACTGTCTGCAATTGGGCAGTTTGAATGAATCCATCATCCAGAAACATCCAGAGCTTCTTAATTGTAAAGGAATTGTGTTCCATCGCGACAACACGAGACCACACACAAGTTTGATCACCCGTCAAAAATTATTGGAGCTTGGATGGGATGTGTTGCCACACCCACCATACTCACCTAACCTTGCGCCGTCAAACTTCCACTTGTTTCTCTATCTTCAAAACTCCTTGTGTGATATTATGTTCAATTCAGATAAGGTTGTAAATCAGCACCTTGTTCAGTGTTTTGCAAATAAAGACAGGTCCTTCTATGAAGAAGGAATTATGAAGCTCACTGAAAGATGAAAAAAGGTTATCAAACAAAATGGGCAATATATCATTGATTGATCTTTGCTCTTTATATAAATGAATGACCTTTGAAAAACATAGACAAAATACGTCATGACTTTGCTGACAACCCAATAGTAACAATAGCATCTGTGTCTTCACAGGTCAGCTTGGAAAACTGATTGTAGAAGTTAGTTTTGCCTAGTGCTTGTCATTCTGGAACTTCTATTAGCATAATGATGAACCACCTAATTTTGTTCTTTTTCCTCTTCAATTTTTTAATTTCCTCTTTTAATGATGGGGGGGGTACTGTTTCTACTTCCAGAGAGATTCTTTCAACTTCGTCTTTCAACCCTTCTATGATTTCTTCATTACATTTCACCATTTATATCTTAATTTTCAAACAATGTTTGTTGGTCTCCGATTGCTCCTTCATTAGCTTGTTATTGGTAACTTGATGTTGGTTTATGGGCATAACATCTTTCCTTAAATCTCTAAGCATCGCTTTTATAGACTTTTTTTAATAATATTTTTGTGACCCCCCCCCCCTTATTTTGTCTTTGTTTCTTTAGTGTCTAAGGTCTGTGTTTCTTCCTCTTTCATTTTGGAGTGTCTTTATATAATAGGGATATTCTTGTATTCTCATCCATAATGGAGAGTGAGGTGCTGATTTAGAGTAAGTAGATGCTCATATAGGCAAGTGAATTGACTGATATGATTGTTATAGCATGAACTGAGTGATGAATCACATTTCATTTTTTTCTTGGTTGAACCTAAATACTCATATTGTTTCTGTAGGACTTCTAGAGTTGTTCAGGACTCCTAAAATAATCTTCCCAATATCTTAACTACAGAAGTATTCCTGATCACTGCTGCTTCAGGTCCAGAAGAAGGATGAAGCTACAGAGCCTGACTGTCATTTTGTGACCCTTTTCTCCTTTTTGGTCCCTGGACTCTCCCTGACTTCTACTGTGCCTTTTGCTTGAAGGTGGGAGATTGTATGATTTAATTACATAGAGAATAAATCTTGCACCTGGTTCTGTCAGGAGAGAGGGAGAGAGAGAGAGAGAGAGAGAGAGAGAGAGAGAGAGAGAGAGAGAGAGAGAGAGAGAGAAAGAGAGAGAGGTGACATGGAGCCCCTTTCCTGGTAGGAAAGTCACTATCAAATTACTTCCTAAGAAGGTTTTTAACCAATCCCCTGTTGTCAACACCAAACATCTTAGAGCTTTTAATACAACCCAGCCCCCTGGAGTCCTGACCCTCTTGGAGGTTCAAAGCATGAATTGGTTGCTTCTGGCTCTGCAGGCACTACAGTGCAATTTCCTCTGCTCCTCCAGGTACTGCTCTTCCATACATACTTCATTTTCAAATACATCCTGAAATCTCCTTCACTGCTTTCTCCTCTACCATTATCTTAATTTTTGTGCTTATACCTTTTCTCCACCTTGCTGTTATTTTATACAGAGTCTTGAGAATGAGCTCAGATAAATGTGTGTGGATAATCTGCCATATTTAATGGGATATTTTTCTGAATCTTCAAAGATGGGTAAGATTTCATTAAATGGGCAAAAATGAGAGTAAAGGGAAAGACATTCCATCTTGTTAAAGGCATGGACAAAGTAAACAGCCTAGTCAGAAACACACAAGTAGTTAAATATAGTTAGAATGGAATATATCTAAGTGTAAGATTAAAGGGGATAGGGAAGGCAGAATTATAAATATAGGTAGAGATAAAAATGGAACCAGATAGTGAAGGATCTTGCTTCTCATACTAAGGCATTTGAACTTCACCTATAGGCAATCAGAAGAAGAATTCATTAAATCTAAATAAAGAGTTTAACTAGGCAATATGACCAAAAGTTCAGGCTTTGTAACACATAGGTGAAAAAATGAACTTCACTGCCAGTAAAACATGTGAATCCAGGGTCATTAAAAGGTAAGTTAGTCAGTATCTCTGTATCGGTTTCTTCATCTATAAGATGAGGATTAGGATACAAAATTAAATATGTTGTATGAAGAATAGATGAGATTATATATAGATAATACTTTTAGTATAGTGACTAGACCAAAGTAGATGCATAATTAATAATAAATGGTGCTTGATCACCTGGATGAAATGTGGAAGAGGGACTGCCACAGTATGAAGTTAAAAGAAAAATGAGCAGATATAATTATTTCAAGAGTCTGAGAAAAAGAAAAGACATTTTAGAATGGATAAAGGAAGAGGACGAATCTAGAATGATCCTCAGGTTTGTGGCTTAGAGATCTGGATGAATGGTCTTTACACATTTGTAAGTAAGTAGGTTATAGGGGTTAGTTGAAATGTCAGCATATGTGTATTAAACAAATCTCATGGAAATTTAAAAATAGACGAGGTAAATATTTCAGTGTAGGGAAATTTTCAATTTATCAACCTACCCATAAATGCTTGAAATTAGTTAAAATATGGAGAAGGATGGGAAGTTAAAATCTATGACCTGTGAAAACAATTATTTAATCTCATTGAGAAAGCCAACTAATTTCCTTTTTCAGTCTCCATCAGTCACCTATTATTTTCATTTTCTTTAAATAATTATCAACACTTTCTTAACCTCCTCTCTAATTCCATGATATCTGACTAAAAAATCTTATCCTTGAGCTCAGACATGGAACTTTCGTGAGCTTGCACCAAATAGGCTAAAATTTGGAGACAATCATACCAATCATGAAGGCAGATTTTATTTACAATTATGATTAGAAAACAAATCATCCTTCAGTGCTCTCTGGAAATCCCTATTTACTAATTTATTTGTTTGTTTATTTATTTATGTATTTACTCATCTACTTATGTATTTCACATGCAAAAAGCTGCACAGATCATATGCCATAATCAAGTAGGATTTATGCCAGCGATGCAAGAATGCTTCAACATCTATAAACCAATCAATGTGATATACCACATAAACAAAATGAAGGATAACAATGATAGGATCATCTCAATAGATGCAGAAAAAGCATTTGACAAAATTCAACATCCATTCATGGCAAAAACTCTAAACAAACTAGGCAAATAGGGAACACACATCAACATAATACAGGCCATATATGACAAGCCCATGGCAAATATCATACTCAATGGTGAAAAGCTGAAAGCTTTCTTTCTTTCTTTTTTTGGGGGGTGGGGGGGGGATCAAACCAGTGACACTGTTGTTCAGAGCTCGCACTCTTGAGCGAGCTCTTAACCAACTGAGCCACTCAGCCAGCCCTGAAAGGTTTCTTTCTAAGATCAGTAAGAAGACAAGTATGTCCACTCTCCACTGATATTCAACATAGTACTGGAAGTTCTAGATCAAGGAATTAGTCAAGAAAAAGAAATAAAAGGAATCTAAGCTAGAAAGGAATAAGTAACACTATTATTATTTGCAGATAACATGATATATATAGAAAATTCTAAAATGTCCACCAAAAACTGTTAGAACAAAAAAAACTTAGGTAAAGTTGCAGGATACAAAAATCAATATACACATTAATATATACAAAAATAATTTGTGCTTTTATACACCAACAACAAATTATCAGAAAGAGAAATTAAGAAAATAATTTCATTTACAATTGCATCAAAAATAATGAAATACTTATGGATAAATTTAACCAAGGATGTGAAAGATCTGTACACTGAAAATGATAAGACAGTGATAAAAGAAATTGAAAAAGATATAAATAAATGGAAAATATCCCATGTTCATGGATTGGAAGAATTAACATTGTTAAAATGTCTATATATCCAAAACAATCTACAGATTCAATGCAATCCTTATCAAAATTCTAAAGGTACTTTTCACAGAAATTGAAAAAAAACAATCTCAAAATGTGTATAGAACTACAAAAGACCCTGAATAGCCAAAGCAATCTTGATAAAGAACAATAGAGCTGGACGCATCACACTTTCTAATTTGAATCTATATTTCAAAGATATAGTAATCAAAACAGAATGGTATTGGCAAAAAATAACATCAATGGATCAGAATAGAGATCCCAGAAATAAACCCATGTGTTTATGGTCAATTAACTTACAAGAAAAGAACCAAGACTATACAATGGGGAAAGGACAGTCTCTTCAATAAATTGTGTTGTAAAAACTGGACAGCCATATGCAAAAGAATGAAACTGGACCACTATCAAACACCATTCCAAAAAAGCAATTTAAAGCAGATTAAAGGCTTGAATATCACACCTGACCATAAAACTCCTAGAAGAAAATAGGAGGTAAGCTCCTCAGCATCAATCTTGGTAATAATTCCTTTTTTGCATTTGACACCAAAAGCAAAGGTAACAAAAGGAAAGATAAACAAGGGGGACTATACCAAACCAAAAAAGTGCACAGGAAAGAAAACTATCAACAAAATGAAAAGACAATTTAATGAATAGGAGAAAATATTTACAAAATACATATCTGATAAAGGGTTAATATTCAAAATATACAAGTATAAAGAACTCATGTAACTCAATACAAAACAAAAATAGAAACAATCCAGTTAAAGAATGGGCAGAAGAACTGAATAAACAAGAAGACATGCAAATACCTGGAAAGGCACTCAAATCTTACTAATTATCAGGAAAATGCAAATCAAAGCAACAACGAGATATCACCTCACACTTGTTAGGATGGCTGTCATCAAAAAGGCAAGAGATAAGTGTTGGAGAGGATGTGGAGAAAAGGAAACACTTGTACACCCTTTTGCACTGTTGGTAGGAATGTTAATTGGTGAAGCCACTATGGAAAACAGTATGGAGTTTTCTCAAAAAATTAGAAATATAATTATCACATGATATAGCAATTTCACTTCTGGATATATATTTGAAGGAAACAAAATTACTATGTCAAAAAGATATCTGCACCCTCAACTTCATTGCAGCATTATTTATAAGAGCCAAGTCATAAAAACAACCTAAGTGTCTGTTAACAGGTAAATAGATAACTAAACGTGGCACATACATATATAGTAAAATATTATTCTGTTACAAAAAAGAAAAATCCTACCATTTGTGATGATATAAATGGATCTCAAGGACATTATGTTAAATGAAATAAGTTAGAGAAAGAAAAATACTACATGATCTCATATATATGTGGAAGCTTAGAGAAACTAGCTCATAAAAACAGCGAACAGGTTGGTGGTTGCCAGCAGCAGGAGTGGGAGGTGAGAGAAATGAGTTAGGCAGTCAAAAGGCACAAACCCTCAGTTATAAGATAAATAAGTTTTAAGGATATAATGTACATCATGGTGTCTATAGTTAACAATACTGTATTGTGTATTTCAATGTTGCTAAGAGAAGAAATCTTAAAAGTTTTCATGATAAAAAAAAGATTGTAACTGTGAGTTTATGGCTGCTAACTAATCATGGTAACCATTTCATAATATATGCATATGTCAAATTATTATGTTGTATAACTTAAATGTTTGCAATGTTATATGTTATATATTAATTATATCTCAATAAAACTAGGAAAAAAATCTGTACATAATTAATGTATACAACTTGATGAGTTTGGAGATAAATATACACCCATAAAATCATCTCTATAGTCTATGCCAGAAACCTATCCATCACCTCCCAAAGTATTCTCCTGCCTTATTTATTATTATTAATATTTTTCATGATAATAACACTTAATATACTACTTACCCTCTTAGGAAATTTTCAATATACAACATAGTATTGTTAGTTATAGGCATTATACTTTACACTATATCTCTAGAATTTCACATCTTGTATAAATGAAACTTTGCACACTTTGACTAATATCTCCCCATTTTTGCTTGCCCCAAACACTCTGGCAACCACCGCTCTACTCTCTGCATCTCTGAGTTTCACAATTTTAGATTCATCATATAACCGGTTTCATTCATTCTGTCTGGCTTATTACTTAATACGAGTATAATGTCTTCTAGGTTCATTCATGTTGTTGCAAATGGCAGGATTTCCTTCTTTTTTAAGGCTGAATAATATTCCATTTTATGTGAATATTACGTTTTTCCTGAGTCTTTTTCTTCCCCAACATACACTTCCCTGCCCACCTTGTTTTCTGTCCTCCTTTTATTAAGTATTCCCATGTGAGTTTTATTAATATGAGAATGGAACAGATGTTGAAAGCTATCCAGGATTTTATTTTTGTTTTTAATTTTGTGATTTAATCCTCCTTTTATCCTCCTTTAATCCTCCTCCCATTCATAAAATGATTTCTGTAACCTCCATTAAATTGGATACAAAACCACCCACCAGAGCCATACTTTCAGAAAAATATTGTATCCTACTACAAAAACAAAACAAAACAAAAAACTGTACAAGTATTTCTTGTGAACATTTTTTCTGTAATACCCATCCTAACAGGAGAGAAGGGATATCGTGTTGTGGCTTTAATTTGTATTTCCTGAGGATGAATTGCATTTATCTCTTGGCTATGGTTGTGTCATGTTTCATTGTTTCTTTGTGATCCTTGTAGGCTTTCACTGGTGTTTGTGCATCTGAAGAACTAGTCATCTCTCCCAGTATTTACAGAGTGACTTTGTCAGGAAAAGTCCTCTAACAGTTGGCCCACTCAGAGATTCTGAGCAAGCTGTCTGGTAGGGTGCACAGGAAGGTCTGCAGCCAGGGTCCGTGGGCAAGTGGGCCTGGTTTTAGGGTCCACAGGTAGGCTCAGTGTGAGGATCCATGAGCCAGCTGGCCAGGGGCATGGGTGCATGGCGCCTGGGTCTGTGGGGAGAGAGAGGCCTGAAGTCTGGGCCACAGTGGAAGACTTAATGTCTGCAGTGCAGTCTGACAGCCACTTGGCTCCCATTCCTTCGTGGTTGAGGGGATCTCTGTTGGATCTGCACTGCACAGGCTTAGAGGAAAGGTGATGCAGGTTAAGGAACTATCCTTCCTACTCCCTTTAACATGTCTTTTCTTATTTCTGTGCTCCTCTTGGATGCTGTCATCTCTCACCTGGATTCCAGCATTCTCATGAAGATATATTCCTCTATGGATGATGGTCAAATTGGTGTTTCTGTCGGGCGATGAGGGATGGAACGTCCTATTCTACCATTTTGTTGACATTATTAATACACTTCAAGATTGCTTTGTTATTTAAGTATAATAAACATTCTATACCTTCTATTCTTTTTAAATACTGTTTCCACTTTTCTTCTTTTCAGATAGATATACATAGATATATAGATGATATAGATATAGATATAGATAGCTAGATAGATATAGATAGATATGCAAATATATGTGAATATATATATATATTTTTTTAATTTTGCCATCCTTTCTATACTACAAACCTTCTACATATCAGCATACGTAAGGCTAATTCTTCCCAAACTCTTGCCTTTCTTACACTATCTGGACTTCCTCTGTTCAGTACGGTAGCCATTAGCCACATATGGTCATTTAAATTTTAATTTAAAAAAGTTAAAAATTAAGTTCCTCAGTCACATATATTTCAAGGGCTCAACAGCCACACCTGGGGAGGAGCTATTGTATTAAACAGCACAGACATGGAACAATTTAATCACTGCAGAGAGTTCTATTCAAAAGCACTGATCTAGATTAATGGATTTCATTTATTCCCATAACTTTAAAATGTTATATGCTGAAGTCTCCCAAATCTATTTCTTCAGTAATGGCAGATGCTATGGGTAGGTTCACACAACTTAAATTCCCATTTCTTTTCTGTATTGGTTATCGCTATTTTAGAGGCTGTAAAAGCAAATACTTACTTCCCATCTTCTCATGTGACTAGATTATTGGGAAGGCATGGTTTTGGCCAATGAGAAAAAAAATCTAACATGCACTTTCTCCTTTTCCTTTTTTTCTTACGGCTTTGTCAGTATGTCATGGCTGGATCTGGGCCCATCATTCTGTACTTATGAAGAAAGACAATAAATAACACAGATGCAGACTCTGAGCCAAAGCCAGACTCACCTACTTGCAGACTTTTGTTATATGAGAAAAAAAAAACACTATTGAAGCATTGTTACTTTTTATTCTGTTGCTTGAACCCCAAGAACATGTCCAGTGAATACTCTGCCAAATCTGGTGTAAAGTAATATATTTTTCCACAAAAATATATTGTCTTCCTTAATCCTACTCCCTAAAAATATTCTCTTACACCACCTCAGTTATTGCCAACCACAGAATCCATATAATACCTCTGTCCTTTCTGGAATGTAGGCTCCATGAGGCCACAAACCTGGCCTGTTTTCCCCATCACTGTACATTTAATGTTTAGAATAATGCTTGCCATATAGTTAGTAGTCCATAGATAGATGTTTATTCAAAATGAAATAATATGCACATTCCACTTAGGTGACAGAATGAATACAGACATGAAGATGCTGAGGAACACAGATGGTGAGATAAACTCAGATGATTAGTCACCAGGCTAAAACCATTTTAAAGAAAATAGGACTTTTCTATCTCCTTTAGACTGTGCCTGTGGAGAAGAATGGTGAAACAGAGACTTCTTCAATGCCTTTGAAAATTCCAAGAGATGTGCTTAAAAACAATAATAATAATTTTATTTAACTGTACAGTAGAAAGAATAGAGGTTATTCTGATAATGATAATGTCTAATAAAATCCTTGGCATATAGGCTCCAACTCTACCTGCCATAACATTTTGACTATGATTTGAAAATTAACTTTTCTCTTTCCATAAACAAACTGAACTTTTGAGAAGTTGCACTATGTGTGTAATGCCATTCACAGCCCTTTAGCAGCTATGCCAATCCTGGAACAAATCATTGGCCATAGGATGCAGTTTTATTAGCCTTGTGACATCAAAACATGCATTACAACCCATTCTTTAAGACTATAATAAATTCCCATCTTTCCTCAAATACCAGAATTTTCTGAAGATCAGTGTTAGAGAGATACAGTTAAAAATGTTCGTCATGTTGTGCTCTGATTTATAGAATTTTATTACAGTTTGCTGGATAGTCATAATTTTGCAATTTGTATGATATAGTGAAACTATTTAGTTCTCTGTCATAGAGAACTGATCTATTGCTAAATGTGAGCTGTCACCTGAGTTCCCCAGTTTATCAGTCATTATTAGTCATCCTCTTTGTGTTGGCACATGGCTCAAAATAATGTAGTACATATAAAACTTCAAAATATTTCATAGTAATCTTATCATGCATTGCATCTGGATGTTTTATGTGTACCTTTTTATCTATCTACCTGTCTATGAAGATAAGAAGAAATATAATTCAATGGAAACACAATTAATTCAGCACTTGCCATGTGCAATACATATAAGGTTGGACAATTAAGTTCACGAACTCATCCTAGAAAAAGTGCTACATATCTCATTGCTGAATATCATTACAGTTATCTTCGCAGTCCTTCCCTTGGGAAGCTATGCACTGATGCCAGTGCCTAGTTCACCCTTCAAAACAACTTTGGAACTCTTTTTCTGGAATGGCCATCAGAGCTACCGTTGTATTACCCTTGATGTACTGTCATCAAAATGTCTTCCTTTCAATATTTCCTTTATCTTCAGGTAAAGAAAGAAGTCATTGGGGGCCAGGTCAGGTGAGTAGGGAGGGTGTTCTAATAGAGTTATTTGTTGACTGGCTAAAAACTCCCTCACCACAGTGCCATGTGAGCTTGTGCATTGTCGTGATGCAAGAGTCATGAACGATTGGTGAAAAATTCAGGTCTTTTTGTCTAACTTTTTCATGCAGCCTTTTCAGCACTTTCAAATAGCAAACTTGGTTAACTGTTTGTCCAGTTGGTATAAGTTCATAATGAATAATCCCTCTGATATCGAAAAAGGTTAGCAACATTGTTTTGACTCCTTATTTAGATTGATGGGATTTCTTTGGTTGTGGAGAATTGTCTGACTTCCATTGTGCACTTTGATGCTTTCTTTCAGGGTTATATTGGTACACCAATGTTTCATCAGCAGTGATAACATGGCACAAATCATTGTCTTGCCTCTCTGAAAGGTCTTGTTCAACTTTGACTCTCCTTCATTTTTGTTCATTGGTGAGCTCCTTCGGGACCATTTTTGCAAACGCCTTTCTCATACCAAGATTTTCAGTTAAGACTTTCCTGTTTCTCTATCAATGTTTACTTGGTCTGTTATGCTTCTCACAACAACAGACAATTTTGACACACAATTTAATGAATTTTTATAATGTTTTCATCAGTTCTGCTTGTTACTGGCCGCCCTGAACTCTCTTCATCAGTGACACATTCTCCCCCCTCAGAAAAACATTTAATCCATTTGTACACTGCAATTTTCTTTATGGCATTATCCCTCTAAACTTGGACTAACATGTCCCTGATTTTACTTCCACTCTTGCCAAGTTTAACAAGAAATTTAACGTTTGTTCATTGCTCTAATTCAAGCTCAGACATTCTCATGACGGCACACAAAAGCACATAACAACAATAATGAACGCCACTCAGCAAGACATCGTCACAGGTCGACACAAACAGAGCTGTGAGACACTGATATACCAAGGTTATAAAACCTTACCGAGCTGTTTGTACAGTGCTGCCAGTGTAAGCGCACAGTGGCAAGTTCGCGAACTTAATTGTCTGACCTCATACATTCTACTTCTGTTTTACTTGTGTATTTTCTAGTCTGTGAACTTATTCTCAAGTGGCCAGGGCAGTATATGAACAATATTAAGCAATAAATACTTGTGGACTTGAATAAATGTATGAACAAATGTGTATATGATCATGTATATGATCAAATATTGACCATATCACTCACCCTAGCCCTGAAAAAGCTCAGGATAAAGCCAAGGTAGTTAATATTGGATTGAATTATACAAATTCTGAGAAGCACCAAGTACTTAGTGACCAGGGAGTGAGTGTAGTAGCTGAATACCAAATGTGGTTTGAGTGACAACAGGGAACAACCTGTATTCAGGAGGTCTAAGCCAAAGTCTCAAAGGGTTGTACTAGGGACGTATCAGGAGAGGAACCATGGAAAGAAGTGAATGTCCTGGAACTTGGAAAACAGATTATGCAATAACACTTACAACCATATGGAGCAAATGTTTGTTGGTTTAGCAATTTAGGTGGAGGTAATTTATCTGGCTAAGAGGTACTTTTAAAGCGCTGCACTTTTTTATTAGTTTGAGTTGCATTTCATCTTAAGGGTTCCACACGTGCATGACATAAACTTATAGTCAGTTTCCCCTGTGGCGAAATAAAAACTTAACTTCTCCCAAAGGATAAATAGCTTAATTAATATTAAGTTTGTGTTCCACAAATGCTGACTTATATTAAACACTTCTTGAGCAGCCAGCATTAATGGATGAATTCATGCTATAAGAGCTTTTAAAAAATGAAAAGTACCTCCTTTATTGCTTATATGAGTCACTACAATGCTCACACAGTGTAACATATATTTGAATAAAAGTAAAGCATGATGTTTAACTTATTTATAGATCAAAGTGTATTGAGAGATGCTGTTACCCTGCCGGATCCTATCCTAAGAAACATATAGAACATAGATTCCGTTTTCAACAAACACTACAAGACAGTTATTTATTAACAATTTATTTTTCTAGGAGAAAGTAAGTCTCAGACAGTTAACATGCCCAACGGCACACAGCTTACAAACACCTTAAATAAGAATCAGTTCTAGGTCCTTTTCCAAAGCCTATGATCACCTGCAGATGTAAGTCAGTCGCTGCTGAGCAATAAAAATGAGAACTGAAAAAAGATCAATGCATTCAGTGATCAGAAGTCCTCTAGTCACCTCTGAGAGCCTAGTGACACTGGAGAACAAAGGCTAGTGAAACATATTTCACATAATTATAGTTAAAGAAATTGACCCTGGCCCAAATACGTAATAACGAAGAGTCAATTACTCCAGCATTTCAATCCTTCTTGATTTTTGTAAAATTGTTCCACTGTTTTTGGAACCACTAGAGCACTACCTTGAGACCAAGGGTTCCTTTTTTATACTCTGAGACATCCAGCAGAAGCCTGGAAATATAAAAGTGTCCAGTGAGGAGCTCCTAGCTCCCAATCTGGACTTAGGTCTAAAGTTCAAACTCTGAAACATGAAACAAATGAGCATGACGAATGTTAAGACAAGGCTGTGTGGGTTATGAGGACAGTATGGATATTGAAAGGGTTGTAGAACCACAAATAGGCAAAGGACTCAAAGGATGTTGTCTACAAAAGGAGCAAGCCGTCAAATTGGAAACACAAACATAAACCAATGCATTAAAGACAGTAGCCCTAGAGATTACAAGGGAAAGGATGAACACATCTTCTCTGCAGAATCATATAAGTCTGACAAGTGGAAGACAGTAAATGTCTTAAACTTTTATTCAGCCATAGATACCTGAGTTCTGCTTCTATCTTCCATGCCAGGGATGTAACCTACTCCCTAGATACCTCATGCAGAATTGAGCCTATACCTGTTCAGATTACCAGTGGAAGCTGTCATTTCAGCATGTTTTATTAATCTTATTTGTGCCTAGCAGGCCAGGATCACTGGAAACTGAAAGTACTATTATTAGCATCTGCAAGTCATGTGACCTATGGCAAGTTCCTTAACTTCCTTTTTTTCTGTCTGTCAAATCGGGATCATAACACATACTGTGCCCAAAATGTAATAAATCTTTGAAAAATATTTTTAAATACATAATTTCATAAATTATTTAATTAGATTCCATGTAAAGTGAATACACAATGCCTTACATTTATTAATTGCTCAAAAGAGAGTTCTTAGTATTAATGTTATTTTAAATGTCATGATGCAGTGAGAGAAGTGGGATTATGACAATAGTTAGAAAAATCAGCATATTTCATTCAGCAGCTTTTAAATTATAAAAAAAGAAATATTTATGCATACATGAAAATAGAAAAAAAAAAGGAGCCCTTGCCCCTTCTGTAATTTATATAGATCTGACTGGAGGTGCATACTGCTAACTCTCTCTCATGAATAAGGAAAACTTATAGCTCAGAGGAAACTAGAAAATGGATAATCAAGTATAATCCCTTTAGACTGTCCAAGAAAAAAATGAGCCCCAAAGATACTGAATAACTTTCCTCATGTTAAATAGCCAGTTTAAGTTTTCTTCTAAATAATGTACTTTATAGCTGCACAGATAGATACATATCTGATAACATCTTTCAGCTTCAAATATTGCAATTCAGTAACACTGCCATTAATTCAGTGGTCCCAAAATCAATTGAAAATATTTTTGGCCTATGTTTTGATGAATACAGCATACAGCATTTTCTTTTTTTTTTAAATTAAAATTTATTGGGGTAAAAATTGTTAGCATTTCCAAAGCGATTCTTCTCCTTGATTATATTCTTGGAGATTATTTTGGATTTTAAATCACTTTCAGAGAAAGGGAGATTGTATTGTCCATTTGGCTGACAAGAAATGATTTTAAATC
>NW_017732264.1:353715-355292 GCF_001890085.2 Hipposideros armiger
ATTTTCTATACAACTGACTGTCCAAAAACGGATATTTTTCAACCAATGTTTATGGATTTATGTGTGTTCCATGTGGTCAGAAGCAAAATCTCTTGAGTTGTGATAGTCAAAAGAACAACATTCTAAAGCAAAGAAAGGAGATAAGGATGATTTCTGAAGTGTCATCTTAGGAAAACAACTGACTTCTTTCTAGGCATGAAAGAAAATACAAAACTCAATAGTAATTTCCCAAAAGCTGATTGTAATCTAAAAACTAAAGAAGTTATTTTACCAAACTGATACAGATTCTTGTTTCTTTGCAAACCTAACCAATCAAACCAGTGATTAATATCACATTTATAATTAACCTGAAAGTAATACAAATGTTTACTTATTTGAAGGAGATGTTGTCTTATTACAGAAGAATTACAATAATTTAAAGCCTCCAGATGTTATGTGTATAATTCTACTTAATCCCAATAAAAATAAAAATAATTCATGTTGTCATTCCAATCATATTATTTATAAGATAGTCGTAAAAGCATTTTCTAAATTTTAAATGAGAAAAATTATACTTTTTCTTATATCTTAATTTATATAGTGTTAAATTTTGGTTTTTAGTAAATATTGGCTTGAAAGTATGTTAGTTTACTTCCCTTGCCTTTGAGGTCAATTTCATAAAATCCTCTCTAAGACCAAGATTTATAAGTTTGTACCTATGTTTTCTTCTATGCAACTGTTTCTAGTCATATTTAGGTATTGATCCATTTTGAGTTAATTCTAGTATATGGTGACAGCAGTCTAGTTTAATTCTTTCCAGTCTTCCCAACACCATTTATTGAAGAGGCTTTCTTTTCCTCATTGTATGTTTTTGGCTCCTTTGTCAAAAAATAACTGCCCACATATATGTGGGTTTATTTCTAGGTTCTCAATTCTGTTCCATGGAATGATATCAAACTACAAAGCTTCTACACAGCAAAAGAAACCATCAACAAAACAAAGGGGCAACCAACCAAATGGGAGAAGATATTTTCAAACAATACCTCCAATAAGGGGCTAATATCAAAAATATATAAAGAACTCATAACCTCAACAACAAAAAAGCAAACAATCGAGTTTAAAAAACTGGGAAAGGAACCGGAAAGACCCCTTCCCCAAGAAAACCAAAAAATTGCCAAAAGGCAATATAAAAAAATGTCCAACTAACCAATTATCCGGAAAATGAAAATCAAAAAGAAGATGAGATACCACTTCACACCTCTTAGAATGGCTACTATCAACAAGACAAGTAACAGCAAGAGTCTGTGGAGAAAAAGGACTCCTCATCGCTGCTGGTGGGAATGTATATCAGTGCAGCCACTACAGAAAACAGTATGGAGGTCCCTCAAAATTAAAAATATGGTAACCATCTGATCCAGCAATCCCTCTTCCAGGTATCTGCCAAAAAAATCTGAAAACATATATCCATAAAGATATATATGCTCCAATGTTCATTGCACCTTTATTTATGGTGGCCAAGACATGGAAACAACCAAAGTGTCCTTCAATAGATGAGTGGATAAAGAAGATGTGGTACATATACACACAACGAAATATTA
>NW_017732264.1:356537-372319 GCF_001890085.2 Hipposideros armiger
TCACAAAAAGTCCAATATAGGAATTACTATAATTATTCCCAATTTAAAATGAATGAGAATCTTAGTTTTCTTTATTCCAATTATGCTGCAGTAGCTTGAATAGGCTAGTCTTCCTGCATGTAACAATTATAAAATCCAAACCATGATTAAAAAGCAACAACAGTATGTACTCACTGGAATGAGACCAAAATCAGACAGAAGATATAAGAGTCTGCCTTAAAGACAAAGTGAAGCCTGTGTGATTTTTTATTTTGTAGTCTATTTACCAAGGGCACTTTATATTCCTCAAAATTTGGGTGGTAGAAACACATAATTATTCTGTCTTGAGATGTCCGATAACTGAGTTGAGAGATGATAGAATGGCCATATAATTAATGCTATGGAGCGACAGGTGCTACTGGAAAGAGCTATGTGCCAATATTTGTATGTAAAGTTTACCCAAATATTTGGCTGGTCACTCTACAACACATTTTCAAACCTGATTTTAGATGTTCCAGAAAGAATGCATCAACCGGAAGCTGAGAAAAATAGATAACTCAGATTCTGTCTTCTACAAGAACGACAGAGTTAAGACTTTGACTGTAGCTAAGTCAACTGCTCATTAAAATAGAAAACTCTTTTCAGAAACCATGAGAGAATCCAGGTCCTCTGCAATATATCACTCATAGCATTTGTTTTCCCATAAAAATCACTAGATATATGAAAAACAGGAAAACATGATTTATGCTCAAGAAAAAAAATCAGCCAATAGTAATCAAACCCAAATAGTAACCAAAATGACCCAGATATTACAATAAGAGATAGGGATTTTAAAGCAGGTATTATAAATGTGTTCATAAACTTAAAGAAAAAATATGATTGATGAATGAACTGACAGGGAATCTCAGCATAGAAACAGAAACCATAAAGAGGACAAATGGAAAATCTAAAACTGAAAAGTGCATAACTGAAAAATAAATCACTATAAGAGTTAATAGAAGATAGAAGACAAAAGAAAGGGTTTATATACTTTAAGATAAACCCACAGAAATTAATATAGCTGAGAAATACATGGAGAGAAAAAAACTAAAGAAATAATTAGCAGAGGGAACCTGGGGAGTGATACCAACTAGTTTGACATAAATATAATTAGAATCCCAAAAGAAGAGGAGCAATAGAATAGGGAAGAATAAAATAGAAAAGTAAAAGCCCTAAATTTTCTGAATTTTGAGAAAAGCTTCAGCTTCCGGATATAAAAAGCTTGATGAAACCAAAATAAGAGGAATACAGAAATAAAGAAAAAGCACACTCAGGCACATTATATTCAAATGATGGTTTGGATGGACAATTGTAATCTGATATCTGGGCAAGGTCATTATAGAACTTTAAGATAATAGAATGGTACTTAAAAATCTGTTATTGGGCTTACATAATGTTAAGCTAAATTCAGTGGTAGAATCTGGATATAAGTATATCAAAAAGAGACAAGAATGCAGGATATAACAGAAATCACTATCTTAAGAAGAAAGGAATGGTGGTTTTATTGTGTGTGCCTCAAATTGAATAAAGTGATTTTCTTCCAAAAAAACACAGATGAAGAAGAAAGAAATGTAACACAGGAGATAGGCCCTTAAAAATCACTCAAAGGCATGCAGGAGCAGACACAAGGAAAACCCAGTGGATGCTGCAGAGAATCTGAAGAGGTAACATACTGTGGAAACTTGCTTCTTAGGTCAGCTCTGAGGGGAACCCAGGTTATACATTAAATAAACCTAACAAAGAATAGTCAACTATTCCCTATGTTAGGAAATGAATTCACTTTTCGAACATATTATCTGCCATTCTCACTACTGCGATGAATAAATTCAACTTCATTTTCAGTATGCTAATCACTACCTATCAAAATAACAAGTTGATTTTGGAGGCAATATAGTGTTGGGTTCAAGTACGATTCGGGGTACAGACGTAGATTTAAACCTCAGCAACATCACTTTCCAGCCCAGTGATGTAGTATTACTCTATTTAGTTCTCATAAAAACCCTGTGAGATTTTATTTTGCTCTCAATGTGTTCTTTTTACTCTCATTTTTCTCTTAAGAAACATAGCCAATTTAAAATCAACTTTGTTAAATTTTGGGCCCCTTCTCCACCATTTCTACAAGTTAACATTAAGGAAACATGCATTACTACGAATGCACCAATATCACCGCCACCATCCTATTTCCTCTACTAATACTCCTTTACTACTATGCATTTTTTACCACCTTTTTACTACCAGCAAAGACCTTCTACAACAATTACCATGCTTACTCTGCACTCGGCACTGTAATACATACTTTTATAACAATTTCAAATTGTTAACCTTTATAAAACTCCATGAGATGTTCTATTATTATTCCCATTTTATAATTGAGGACCTTGCTTTGTCGCTCACTAAGAAAATGCAGATAAGATGTACATTCCAGGTTAAAATCTAGACATATATTTCATCTAGAAACTTATTAATGAAGAGCATCTATGGTTGAGGAAAATGATTGATGATTGATGATGATGATGATGATGATGACAGAGATTCTGACAGTTCTCTAGTAAAGACAACATTTTCCGACAACAACCACTAACTGACCTTAATGTCAGGAGCCTAACAATGTCACCCATCCAGTACATAACTAATAATTGAGATATTAAAATTTTTAAAAAAGCATACCATGAAGCCCATGCCATCACTTTTAAACACCATTCTTAAAATGTATTCAATGCTTATTTACTACATATTATTCTAATAAACTAGAACAAATTATAACATACCCTATAAACATAATGGATTAAATTAGTGCTTTGTTTTAAGAGTTTTGGATTGGAAGAATTATTCTAATAGCAATAAAAAATGAAGATGATAACTTCCCAGAAAGAAAAAAAAATGTAGTTGCAAAAATGTGTAAAGCACCACAATGTATAAAGCAAACAACTCCAATTAATTCATACATCAATGAGGTTATCACAATAAACTAACAAACATGTATCATGCTCACCATGAGTCTCCCAAAAATAGTCTGAAATATGTTTTGCTTTTTTATAAAGATAGGATTCATGTACAACAGTGAGATGTGTATCTCTGAATCGATTAATTATTTTAACATTGACTATTAACACAGTATGTGTTAACACAGACAGCATGTTATATATTGGGGGAAGAGTGACAAATTGAATCTGCGGTTATACTCCCATCTCTGCCAACAACTACTACGATAACTCTGGCCAAAAATAAACAAATTTGGGCATAGGTTAGACTAGTTTACATGTGTTTTTCTAGCAAGTTTGATGATTAATACAATATTGTTGTCTATATTCATTATACTTGTGAATTACATCTCTAGGAATTATTTACTATTCATTGAAAGCTGTATCCCTAAATAACATCTAGAACTTAATTATTCCAACCCCTAAACAAAAGGAGGATGATGTAACCTGACAGAGGTGTTAAAAATTATTGCAATGGCAATCATAATATAATATATAAATATATCAAATTAACATGTACACTGTAGATTTACACAATGTTATATGTCAAATATCAATAAAAAAGGAAAAAAGTGTCTTCCAAATCTAATATTCTATATTCATAATGTAGTTTTTAGAAAATGTGCTAAGATTTTTAAGAGCCTTTACTAAAAGTGTATCAGATAAATAAGGAATTAATGTTATGGACAGTAAGATAATAGCTATACTCCAATGCATTACTACTGTGGATATAATAAGACAACCCCACATGTTCCCAATTACTCATCCATAAAAATTTACAGATAAAGTAAATACCAATTTGCTAACCATCCCAGAAGACATTTGAAAATGCATTTCTTCAATCTAACTTGTCTTGTAACACTGCATCGTAATCTCAATGTTATTATGATTATCTATCTATCTATCTATCTATCATCTACCTACCTACATACCTACGATCTATTTATCTATTTTCTTATTTATCTGCTGTTTTCTTTGTAAATAGGGGCCTATTGCATGCTCTTCATACTCATTTCTAAAAAAGATTAAAACTATAAATCATCACAACTCATAAGCTGCCTATTTGGAGCTAAATAGCCAGCATAGTACCAGACTTAGGGAGATTTATAATGCTCAGACAGCTCCTAACACCCAACCTCAAAACGATAAAGGGAAATGAAAGCTATCCAATTAACTCAGAGTCCATAGACAACAGTTATGTAAACAGACGGGATCAGCTACCTGGAGGACAAAACCTCTGAGAATAGAAGGATGGTGTATAATTTACCCTTCTACTTCTATATGTTGAAATCCCAGCTATATATGAGGCCTAATTAATATGCCTGCTCTTCTAAAACTTTATCAAGCCACTAATGATTCATAATAATTCCCTACTCTTCCAATCTCTAGTAGATATTATGCCTTATATTGCATTCAGCAATATATAACTGCTTTGCAATTAAATCATGTAGTATTTGATCCTTTAAAATTTCAAGGTCTTTAGAAAGAATTATGATTTTTACTTCACTTGAATAGCACACAATATCTTCTTGTTTCTCCATTTATAGTCTTGTTGAATTTTGCAGAGATGAGTTAACTGTAAAAACAACACTTTTATCCCTGAGTTCAGTGTTAGGCTACATTTCCCTAACAGTTAGGTATCAATGTATGACTGAATTCTGCCAATAGAATACAGGAGGGAGTAACTCAGTTTAGGGTCATCACTGCATTACACTGTCTGTAATCCATATTATACAGCCATTTTCTCATTTTTTTCTCTTTCCCAGGCCTTGAATAAATTTTGCCTTTGACAGTTATCTCTCTGTCTCCCTTCCTCTGTGCCTCCCCCTATCTCAGCATTATCTGACTCGGGCATTCACAATGTTAAAATATATATATATATATATATATTTTTTTTTTTTAAAGCTGAGCCATCCTGCCACCTGTTGGCAGCTCAGCGGCTGCTCAGCTCGGGCCAAGAATCGAACCGCTGTTGCTCAGAGCTCAAACTCTTGAGTGAGCTTTTAACAAACTGAGCCACTTGGCCGGCCCTTTAAACATTTTTTAATACAGTAATTATCCAATTAGGAGTACATAGGAGGTCTGACAGTTAAGTTCAAGACCTTGTTACAATGATGTCGCTAACCTTTTTTGATATCAGAGGGATTATTCACTATAAATTTGTACCAACTGGACAGTTAACCAAGTTTACTGTTTGGAAGTGCTGAAAAGGCTGCATGTAAAAGTTAGACAAAAATGACCTGAACTTTTTGCCAACAATTCATGGCTCTTGCATCACGACAACGCACCAGCTCACATGGCACTGTCTGTGAGGGAGTTTTTAGCCAATCAACAATTAACTGTATAGAAACACCCTCCCTATTCACCTGATCTGCCTCCCAATGATTTCTTTCTTTACCCAAAGATAAAGAGACTATTGAAAGGAAGACATTTGGATGACATTCAGGACATCAAGGGTAATACAATGACAGCTCTGATGGCCATTCCAGAAAAAGAGTTCCAAAATTGCTTTGGAGGGTGGACTAGGCGCTGGCGTCGGTGCATAGCTTCCCAAAGGGAGCACTTCGAAGGTGACCGTAGTGATATTCAGCGATGAGGTATGTAGCACTTCGTCTAGGATGAGTTCACGAACTTAAATGTCTGACCTCGTATATTTAGAAACAACTAGATTAAATCCTTCTATAGGAACATTGGAGGGCTTAACCAATAAGGAGTGCCCAGGAGGAGGGTGCAGGAGGGATCCACACTTTGGTGCAACTAAACATGAATCATAAGAAGTTGCACCAAATGCATGCAAGAATCCAAAAGAGAATATTTTGATGGCACTCATGTCCTCTTAACATCCTTATAAATATTAGTTCTTTCCCAGCATATCTTTCTCAGTTTTTTCACACTCATATCTTTCCATGAGCAATCTGATCTACTTACATGACTTGGAAATTTAAATCTTTAGACCAGACCTCTTTCCCTAGATCCAGAATTACATATTAAGTTGCATGAATATTACCTTAACACCACAAACTCATAATTTAAAAAATGCAGTCCATTATCCTTCCCAGAAAATATGAACTTGTATTTAATTCTCAGTCTTATATAAAGGCACCATATGCATATTTCAAAATGGAAATCTCAGAGTCACCCTAGATTCTTTCTATCTCTTACTCCCCATAAATCTAGTTAGTGACCAATAATAAAAGTTAAGTCTACCTCCTTAGCATCTGTTATAACTATGCCTTCTTTTATAACTCTACTACACTGCTTTTGCTCTAATTGAGAGCCTTCTTTTAATTTTATTAAATGTATTAGAGGTGACATAGATTATTAAAATTATATATGTTTCAGGTGTGTAATTCTATAACACGTCATCTGTGTACTGTATTGTGTGTTTACTACCCAAACCTTGGTGTCACGTCCTTGGTTATCATTATAACTTCTAAAATGAGGTCCACACTTTGAAGAGAGAAATTAAAGAGACATTTAATATATACACACCCAATATAAAATTCTCTTTTTGTAATGTAAATCCATTTATGTCTCCTTCATTAGGAACCATTTACTCAATAGTTTGCCATTGTCATTGCTCAAAAAAAAGAAAAAGAAAAGAAAAAAAAACTTAGAAAACACCCATTATGTGAAGCAGATAAAATGATCCTAAGATAAATGATTTTAAACAGTTTTAAAATGCTATTTGTTTCCCAATATTTATATTTATGTATGTGGTAAGAAGGCTTAGGAAAGAGAGATTGCAATGGTCTCCATCAGAAATTAATCAGAGCTTCTTTAGTTTATGTGAAACAAAAAGTTTAGCTTAAGATAGAGAAGGAAAAAGAAATAACAAGTTGGTTTAAGTTCAGTTACATGTGAAGTCATAAAATAGGCATAAACTATGAGCTATTACTATTTACCTCATTTGTTACATTTATTAAGCTCCACAATTGTCTAAAACATATCTTGTAAATCTGGGTGTTTTTACCAATAGATAGTTTTTAACTTCAAAATGGAAAACAGATGTTCAGTTTGTTAATAACTTGGCAACAGAATTATTATCATTTTATAATTGATATCAGGAAATAAAATACAAGACCTACTAATTATTATAGAGTAAATTTGTTATGATTTAATAATTTTGCTTCAATCTTATCAACCAGGTTTTGTCTTTCCTATGGAGTTGTCAATGCATTTTCAACATTGTTAACACCATAGGGAACAGATGTATAACAAAGTATTTAAATAAACAAAGTATTTCTAAGGTCATGGATCCTGTAGAAGGGATTGAATATTTTAGAGAAAGATTTATGACATCTGTCCATACTGACAAAAAAAAAAAAGTGGCAAGGTAACCCACTTATTATTTTAAAAGGTTCATAAAGTTGGCTTCCCGGTTAAAAATGATATTTAAAAGCAGTTAGATTTTAGTAAAAATATGGTTAGGAAAGCAAAGATTCTTTCCAGGCAAGAGTAAGAGAATGCAACAGACTCCTAAACAACATGCTTTCTCAGGTATTAAAAAAAGAAAAAAAAAGAGTTATGAGATCAACCTTCATGGAAGAATTTTGACATAATATGAAATGTGGTGCTGTAAAATGTGGTTTTTATAAAGAAAAATGTATGTTAATCCCTATTACAGAGGTCTCATATCATAGTCACAATATTGTTCAATAGTGTCTCCTGACATAATGTAATAAGAAGCATAATCAATCATCTTTGTAACATTCTGGCCAAAATATTTATCTGTAATCTATTCAGGAGTAAACATTGGACAAATTCAGAATGCAGGACAAGCCCCAACATAATTAATATGACCTCTTTAAAAAGTCAAGTTCATTAGAATTTAAGAGATATTAATAAACAAAAATAATGTGTAAACATTGATTAGATCCTAGATTGAAAAAAAGCAACAAAGGCTATAGAACCCTCCTTTAGGAAAATAAGCAAATTATGATGGTTTTGAAAATGGATTGCATTTAGGTAACATTATAAAATTGTTATTTTCTAAAAGGTCTGATTATGGTATTTTGGCTAGATAGAAGAGTGCCTGTATTGTTAGACCATGCATAATGAAGAATTCATGATGATTTGGTCATGAAGTCTTATGAAGTTTGAAATTTTGAATGGTTCAGAGGAAAAAAAATTGAGAGAGAGGGAGAAGAGGACAGAGAGAGGAGGAAGGGGTAGAGGGAAAAAGGAGGGGGAGAGAGAACACTCCAGGAAAGTGTGGTAAATCTAAGTAAAGGTGAAATATATAGAGATGCTCATTTAATTTTTCTTTTAAAATTTTTCTAGGTTTGAAAAATTAGCCAAATAAAAGTTGAGGAAAATAATGAGACATTAAATTTTTTTCACTTAGGTTTTTCTATCCCTACTAAAAAGAGGGTAAATGTGAGGTGAAAGGATTATAAAATTGTTTCCCTAAACAAAATGGAGTGATCAAATTGTTTATTTTGTTTATAAGTGGACTGCTCTGTTCAGTAGTATTAAATATGCTTTTTCTCAGGGGATGAGTGGGTGAAGTGGAGGAACTTGGAATTAAACAGTTCAGCTGTGGGTCTTCTGGGCCAAGTAGGGATAATTTTTCTCTTAATTATCACATACATATTTACAATAAAGTGATAATCCCTGTGAAAGCTTTGGTTAGTACATGTTAATTCAAATATTAATGAATATCAATGTACTTATACAATATTGTAAATATATGCATATTTGTATACTTTATCTGTGTAATTTCCTATTATGAATTTATTGTTTAATTTCTTAACTTTCACATTGTATATTTTGATGTTATTTAATGCACAAGGATTTAATATCATTTGGTTTGCACCACTGTCTATTTTAGAATTATAAAATAATTCTATTCATCTTAGCTACTCTTTTTGCTTTAAATTCTTCCTTGTCTGCTATTAGCATTTCTATGCTCCACTGCTTTCTGTGCATCCATGCATGATAAAATTTTACCCATCCATTTCCTTGAAACCTTTCTATGTCATTTTCTTTAGGAGTTTCAAAATTTGATTTACTTTTGTCATTCTTCCTGAGAATATTTCCTTCCTAATAACAGAATAGTTTAAAGCAATTTCCTTTCCTGTTATCACTGTTATGTGTAGCTTTAATTCTGTCACTTTGTTTTATGTTCTCAGTTTGGCTTTTTATATTTCTTTTTTGTTGCCCTAGCTTCTTGTCATTTGCCATGTGGATTCTGTGCTTGTTTCTTATTTTTTGTAGTGATGTGAAAGGTAATTATCCTTTTTAATTCTACTAGTGGGCTCATACTTTTCAAAATAATGTTTGACTTATTTTCTAAAGGAAAATCAAGACCAGTAGTACTTTTTTATTTTCTAGTTCCAAGTCCAACCAATGTGCCTTTGCATTCCTGTTTAGGGGCAACCAACTAGCTCACATAGTACAGGCTCATAATATCAAGGTTGCTGGTTCAATTACCACACGGGCCACAGAGCTGCGCCCTCCACAACTAGACTGAAGACAACTACCTGACTTGGAGCTGATGGGTCCTTGAAAAACACACTGTACCACAATAAAATTTCTTAAAAAAAAATTAATTCCTGTTTATAAAGCGCTCTTTCTTGTCATTAACATTGCATCATGTGTTATTTATTACATTTATATTCAATTTTCTAATTATTTTAAAGTATTGATTTCATTTAGTGCTTTATGTTTAACATGCTCATAATCTGGTATTCTTTCATACAGATATATTGCCATTTTCTTATTAATCTTGATTTATATTTTATTAGACTTAAATAGGTATTCAATTTGGCTTTTTCCAGAAGTGTATATGGTAACACATTTTTGAAACTTTATATATTTGAAAATATCTTTTGTTGTCAAGAATTTTAGTTCTAAATAAACCATATTCTTCTTCCAAAATTCACTAGAAATTGCTCTATTATCATTTTTTTCATACACTACATTTATTTATTTACTTTTTGGCTGTAAGAACACTTAAAATAATATCTACCTGTTAACAAATTTTGAAGTACACTATACTGTATACTGTACTGTATTGTAAAGTGATTTTTTATATTCATTTGAACAAAAACTTCTCTTTTCCCCCACCTACTATCCTCTGGTAACCACCATTCTCTCTCTGAGTCTATGAATTTGACTCTTTTAAATATCACATATAGGTGGACTCATGCAGTATTTGTCCTGTGACTGGCTTATTTCATTTAGCATTAGGTCTTTCAAGTTTATCCATGTTGTCACAAATGGCATTTTCAAGACTAAAGAATATTCCAATATATGTATTTACCACACATCTTCTTTATCCATTCTTCTCTTGATAAGTATTTGGGTAATTTCCATATCTTGCCTACTGTGAATAATGCTGCAATAAACTTGGAAGTGCAAAGATTTCTTGAGATTCTGATTTCAATTGAACTGGATATATATACCCAGAAGTGGGATTCTTACTTCATACAGTTCTATTTTTTTAATTTCTTTTGGGCACCTCCATGATGTTCTCCATAGTTTCTGCATTATTTTACATTTCCAACAAGTGTACACTGGCCCAAATTTTTCCCATGCTCTACAGTACTTATTATCTATTTTTTTTACTTATTATTATTTTGATAATAGTTATCCTAACACGTTTGAAATCATATCTCATTGTTGTTTTGATTTCCATTTCCCTGATGATTAGTCATATTGAGCAACTTTTCATATACCTGCTGGTTATTTGTATGTCTTCTTTGGAGAAATGTCTACTCAAACCCTTGCCCATTTTTAATATGGTGATTTGTGGAGGTTCTTTGCCATTGAGTTGTAATTCCACCTACAAAATGAAAAGACAACCTACAGAATGGGAGGAAATAATTGTAAACCCTATATCTGATAAAGGGTTAACAGCTTTCTGTGTTAAAAAATTTCCTTCCTTTACCTTCGCCATTGTAAGCACTCACTAGCATTTTAATGAGAGAGAGATGCAGGGGATGTTAAAACTTATCATGACTTTAAACTACTGGCCATGAATTACAATGTCATTATTGCCTCCTAGTACCAGCTGCTACTAATTCCTTGTCTCTGCTCTTCCCCCAAGCTTTTCCTACCATGGCAACTTTTCTCTAGCTATCCCCTCCCTGCTACTGCATTCCCAAATCTAATCCTAATTCAAATATAACTGGTTTTCATAAAAGGCAATAGTTTCCTCTCACATTATAGCCTAAGGGTATTCCTTTTCTGAGCATTTTCTGTGGGGAAGGGTGTACCATCTGTTCAGCGCTATCAGGGACAAATGTAGAGAACAACCCAACTGCTGGAATGCTGTCCTATTTCAGGTGAGCTTATGGCATAAGGGGCTGGATCTTCAAAAGATGGATGAGTATAAATAGCAGGGGCCAGTTTTTACTCATATGTGGATGTGGAGAAATAAATGAGAATATATATTGGGAAAGGCATAATGTTAGGGTTGGAGTACCAGCCTAAGGGCTTGAAGAAAGCAGCTTTGCTATTGAAATATCTAAGATACTCTCCTGATGACTATTTGGTTTTCAATGTTGACAATATAAATGATAACAGAGATAAAATCTACAGCATAAGCAGTTGTCCCCATGTCCCCAAAAGAAAGTCAAATATAATATGCTAACTTACAGGAGGTACTATGAGTGTGAGTGTGAGTGTGAGTGTGTGTGTGTGTGTGTGTGTGTGTGTTCTTTTGCAGGAAGGTTACTAGTCAGAAACTAGCTGAGATATAAATGTAGAGGCCATTGATTCTAATTGGTAGATCATCATGACTCTATCAGAAATGAGAAAATATAAAAGTCATGTGGAGTTTGTATGTTTCTGACTGGGTTCCTAAAAGGATAGGGGCACCATTAAAGATAACAAAATGAGTCAGGAATAAAGGGAGGATTGCAGACAACGACAGAGTTTAGGCTTGCTGCATTCGAAGTCACCATTTGTAATTAGTGCAATTATTAGAAGTTCTCTTAATCAGCCTACTTTTAACAAATCTATCAGAAAAACCATTCTCTCCATAAAACATTTTACAGATACCCAAATTACCACTGAATATGCGTAACTAATAGGTTGTTCTCCAGGACACCCATATTTCTCCCACCAGGTAAGCCAAACAAGCAGTTTCAGGTGCGAGTAAATTGTAATTCCCAACCCCACTCCTGCCACCTGGACTCACTATTATGGAAGTAATACATTAAAATATGGGTGCAAAAATAGAAATACTGTTTCTATGTAAATGGGGGGTTTGGAGAAGCTAAAACTTAAGCAACTAAAAATGCTGGGGAATATGTTGAGCATGTTTATTAAAAATTTTGGAATAGTCAACAGATTTATTTTATATTGTAGTGTCATTTTAAAGAATTAAAATGAAAATAATATCTACAGAAGAAAAAGATCAAATTCCAACTATTTGACCCATGTCCAATGAAAAGTCCTAATAGAAATGATGTGTGAATAAAAGTGCATTTACATATTTTAAGTTAAATTGTTTGTATTATGTACCATATTACATGATTCCTCATTTATCTAATCTTTTCAATGAATGGGCCAAGTACTGTACTTGGTTATAGTGGATAAGAGGTCTTACATGTAATTAATCATCTTTGTTTAAGGAAACTGCTGCCTAGACTCATTATGCCTCAGAAAAGACTTAATCTTTCCTTGCCAGCTCCAAATTTGTTATTCATATGGAGAAGGTTGCTAACATATGAATTGTCTTTCTCTAAGTCATATTCCACTGGGGAAAGTGTTTGCAAAAGGAAAACTGTATCCCTACTCTAAACTTCCTCCTGTACACCAGTTCATACCACAGCCTGCTACTGTGTTGTTTTCAACAGCCTTGGAACAGGATTCCAAGAAATAACATTAAAATCAAAAACAACTTGCTGGATCACATCAGTGTTGAGATTGGCTAGCCATCGTGAAAGCTGTTGGTCAGTTCTCATCTGTACAATGAAATCTAACTTCCTTTTTTTTTTTTAAAGAAAAATTTTTTTAATTGGGGAACTGTGTGTTTTTCCAGGACCTATCAGCTCCCAGTCAAGTAGTTGTCTTCAATCTAGTTGTGGAGGGCACAGCTCCTTGGCCCATGTGGGAATCAAACAGAAAACCTTGGTGTTATGAGCCTGTGCTCTAACCACCTGAGCTAACCAGCCACCCAAATCTAACTTTTTGATCAGTTTTTGATACTAAATCTCCCAAATTGAAATGAGTATGTTTGTCCCTAAAACATTCACTAATTATCATCTTAGCTGCTAAAAGGATGGAATTAAAGAAGAAAAGCTCAAAAATTATTGTTTATGGTCTTTGGAAATAAAATTAAAATTTCTCTGGCCGTCTTGCTTGAAAACCGATAATACTTTCTAAACACTTAAGAAACTTTAGAAACTGAATATATTTCATTTTTAAAATCCCCATTTCATTTTTGAACAGTACAGGTGAAAGAAAAATGTATTCTTTGTAGAGTCAGAGCACCTTAGAGTTTGAAAGATCTTGTTTTTGAGATTTATTTTACATAAACTGAAAGCTCAGATTTTAAATGTACAATAACAATCTTCCTCCTAGAAAAACCAATGATACAATTTCCTTTTGCCAAAGGCTAATTATGCTATTCTTTAATTTCATAGTAATGGGAAAATATAGTATGCATATTTTTGTGCCCTATTTCACTCACTATAATATTTTAAAGGCTCATCATGTTTTGTCATTTACCAGAAGTCCATTCCTTTTTATGAATGTACATCTACCTTTTCTTTTTTCTCCATTCTTATATTGATGGATATTTTTCAATGTTAGGGCTAGTATGAATAACATTTTGTGAACATTTTTCATACAGTTTCTTGTGGAGACGTATTTTTCTTTCTCTGGTTATATATTTAGAAGCAGTTTCTAGGTAATAAGGAAAGTGTATATTTAACATTTTAAGAAACTGACAATGAGTTTTCCAAAGTGATTGGACCTTTTGTGGAAGGCAGAATAAAGCCTGCCTTCTACTCAAAGATATGCAGAGCCTAATCCCTGGTGTTTGTGAATAAGTATTTTATGCAGTAAGTATAACAATGGATAAAGAGGCAGGAGATGTTGCAAATATAAGATGAATTTGACCTAGTGTTGCTGGACTTGAGATAGAGGACAAGGGCCAAAAGGCAAGGAACATAGACAGCTTCTAGTAGCTGAGAATAGCTCTCAGCTTATAGCCAGCAAAGAAATGGTGACCTCAGTCATAAACCACAAAACCATAAACTGAATTCTTCCAACAACCTAAATAAAAAATAAAATGGATTCTTATCTAGATCTTCCAGAATGTAACACAGTCCTGCTGGCAGCATCAGATTTCTGACCTACAAAATTGTAAGGTAATAACTGTGTTATTTTAAGTCATAGAGTACATAGTGTAGTAATTTGATACAGCAGGGATAGAAAAATAACAGTTCATTTTCAAAATCCCACCAGTAATGTATAAGAAGTCCAGTGGCTACAGATTGGCTCCAACATTTGATTTGTGTTTTTCTGTTTCATTTTAGCTATTCTACTGGATATATACTGGTATCTCATTTGATTGTAATCTAAATTTTTCTGATGTCTAATAATGTTGATAATATTTTCATGTGCTTGTCATTCATCTTTTTTGTGATGTGTGTGTTCAAAACTTTTGCTCGGGCTGGCTGAGTGGTGCATTGGTTAAGAGCTGGCTTGGGACACCAGCTCTGAGCAGCAGGGCCCTGGTTCAGATCCCACATGAGGGCCAGTGACACTGCCCTCTACAGCTAAGATGGTGAACAACAGCTCGACCTGGAGCTGGGCTGCTGTGAGTCACCAGTGATGGCGTAGGCTGCAGCCCCTGCTGTAGTGGGCTGCAATGAGCTACCTTGTGTGGCCAGCAGCCAGCGTGAGCGACTGGCAGCCAGTGTAAGCTGCCAAGAGCCACTGTGAGCAGCTGTCCAGAGGCCGGCGACCTATCTGCCTCACCTAGGAAGAGCACAATGATAATACCAACATGGGCCAGTGAAACAACATCCTTCACAACTAGACTGAAGAACAAAAGGACAGCAGTAACTTGTCTGTTCCCCTTTCCCCGATTTCTCAGCACTGTTCCTCTCCCCCAATGACCCAATAAAATCTTTAAAAAAGAAAAAAAATATGCTCATTTTCATTAAATTATTCATAGTTTTATTATTGACCTATTCTGTAAATTTTGGGGATTCAAGTTCTTTATCAGGTATTTGTTCTGCAAAAAAATTTCCTAGGTTCTGGATTAGCTTTAGTTCCCATAAAAGAACCTTTAGGAGAATAGTGTCCAATACCAGCAAACCTGGATTTAGATAAAAACAAACTTTATTCAGAAGAAAGACTGTTGCAATAGAGAAAACTGATCTCAGAAATCTGCTAGAATCCCAGAATCAAACAGAAGGCATCTTTGCTTTTATAGAGAGGGATACACTGACAGGAGAAATGCAGCAAATGAGGGGAAAGGACTAGCAGTTCCTGAGAAGAACTATGTCTTGCTGTGATCTGGCACCTCGGGGTAAGATGATAAGGGGCTATGTTCTCTTTTTAGTGTTTTCTTATGGACCTGTGTTAAGTCCAGACAATTAATAAAGAGGCTGGATATCAAATTAGGGTTCCGAAGGTTTTATTAAGCTGAGCTCAGCGACCGTCTCCCCCGCTAAAAGGAGAACGGTCCCCAGGCCCAGGGGTCTGGTTTTTTATAAGGCAGGGCTATATGCAAAGTAAGTTACAGAAGCTAAAAAGAAGGTGTAGTTATTCCAGTTACCGTATTTGCCGGCGTATAAGACGACTGGGCGTATAAGA
>NW_017732264.1:373018-381938 GCF_001890085.2 Hipposideros armiger
GGGAGTAGCTGAAGTATAATTTTTAATGTGAGTCTGTCTGGCCTAGGGTCCAGGCTGAGATCCTTACACCTGTAGGTAAAACAAGTCTGACTAAAGTTTGGTTAAAACAAAGCAGGGTAAGAAATGGTCAGCTGTGAACACTTGTCCAGTGAAGATTTTTAAATATTAAGAGGTCTAATTTATTATTACTATTTTTTTTGCTAATAGTGTATCTTTTCTTAAGAAATCTTTGTCTACCCCCAATTTAGTAAGATATATTCTGAAGTTTTCTTCCAGTAAACTTATTGTTTTATTTTTTACGTTTAAGTCAATGATCTGTCACATACTGATGACATGAATGGTTAGTTAGGGGTCAAGTTTCCTTTCATCCATATAGAGAACCAGTTTTTCTACCATCAGCTGTTGAAGAAATTTCTCTTTCCTCTTTGTATTGCTTTGGCAATCTCGTCAAAAATTCTAACCATTTTGTGTGGATTAATTTTTGACTCTTTATTCTGTTCTACTGTTTTTTTCCTATGCTTTTACTTATATCACAAAGTCTTTAGCTTTAAAACCAGCCACAACTAGTGTGTAACTTCTGTAAACATTTCATTTTTATTTTTAAGGTAATTTAGCTAGTCTAGGTTCTTTGCCTCTCCAAATAAACTTTCAAATGAGCTTGTAGATTTCTACAAAATACTTGCACTGAATCTATAAATGAGTTTGAGAAAATTTGACCTTTCATCACACTGAATATTCTGAACAATGGTCTATTGCATATCTCACAATTTATTTAGGCCTTGTTTTTATCTTTTCCACAGTTTGAGGAATTAAACATTCACTATTTCATGACAGTCTGACATCAGCTTTAGGATTTTCCATACATACCATTTATGAGGTTGAGGAAGTTTCTTTCCATTCGGGTTTACTGTTATAAAAGTGTTATATCATGAATATATGTTGTTTCTTACGAAACGCTTTCACTGAAAATTTTACAATGATATGTGTTTCCCTATTTTAACCTCTTACTATGATGAATAAAAGTTTTTTTGCATACATATAAGCCAACTTTGAAAATTCCTAGGGTATAACCCACTTGATCACAGTATTCATCCTTTTTATGTACTTTTGGATTTCACTTGCTAATATTACATATTAATAAAAGATATTGGTTTGTAACATTTTTCTACTATAATGTCCTTATTTGTTTTAGCATCAGGTTAAGTGACTCAATAAAATTAGTTGAGAAGTATTATCTTCTCAGTTGGCATTATGTTCTTCTTAGATGCTCGATGGAATTAACCAGTGAAGACATTTGGGCCTGGAGTTATCTTCTGGAGGATTTGTTAAACTGTAAATTAATTTTGTTTCTGGCATTATAACTAGTGACTTTTATTTATTGATGGCGAATCGCATCTTCTAGCTTTTTGGTGTGCATAGATTTATCTTTTACAAAAAAAAAAAAGATGTCAGCCATGAATAAGAGACTATGACAATTAATAATTAAACCCCAAAATTAGCATGCTGATGACACTCCTTTTTTTTTTTTTTTCCTTTTGTCAGGTCATGAGGAATGGGTCTTGAGTCAATTTATCTTATACTTAACCTGGGCTTGATCTTTGTTATTGCTTTATTTACATTCAGTGCTTGAAATTATTCCTGAGTATTTAGTGTAAGGCCTGCAGGGCTTTATCCTCACATTTAAACAGTGTTGCCTGTTTTTGCCACAGAAGGAACCTCTCTGTGCTAATCCACCTTCCCCAATGGAAGCCATCTCTTGCCTGGTACTTGGTGCAAGGATGTGAAGTCTTTAGTAACAGAGATTTTGGTGTGGTTATTAACTTCCTGCTCTGGTCTTATATTTAAGTAGGTTCTATGTGCCTTTACCTGGAGGGTGGGCCTCTTTCAGCATTCCTGCTTATTCTCCAATAGCAGATGATCCCTAATTTATACTCAGCAGAGGGTTCAGAGAACAGGCAGCTGTTCCTGTCCTCTTCCAGAAGCAAACGCCCTGTGTCCTCTACAGTGCAGGGCCCAGATTGAGAATACTTTTCTGGTGTTTCCCCAGGCTCAGATGATCAATCTATTGTATATATCCAGTGCCCTGCCTATCAGCAAGTTTCTACCTATTTTCCTGTTTCACCCTCAGTCTTTGGAAGTACTGCCATGCTTGCAACAAAAAAGGGGTCTCTCATGTTGGATGATCTGCCCCAATCTTTCTCGTGGCAAATTGGTACAGATTTTTATTGTGGTTGGGGATCCAGACAAGTCAAAACTGTCACACTAGCCACATTTGCTCTTTAAGAATTTGCTGGAATTTTAGCTACCTTTTTCTTACCCACTAGTAAAAAAATTAGTGAACAGAAGCTTTGTTTACAATGAAGTAGGGAGTCCAGAAGAGGGAGATCTCCTGAAGCCCAATGTGAACTAGCCCTTCCAATTTTCTCTTCCACTCTATAAAACAGTCTGCTCTCCATTATTTTAGAGGACTTGTACATGAATCACCATGGTTGCATGTCCCAGATTACACTCCTTTGTTGTCCCCAAATCAACTCATTTTGCTGGAGAAATATCTGGCTGAATTTTTGTTTAAGGTCAATGTACATCTCTATGTTGGCTACTATATCCTCCCACTGTTCTGTCCAAGAATCCATTCATGTGTACCACTCTCTACTGGAGGGACTTAAGGCTCTCTGGAGGTATAGCACTAGATTTCCTGACCATCTCAGGGCTCTGGTTGATCTAAACGACATCATTTTATAGAAGATTTGCCATTTTCTTGTTAGAAAGGGAACAGTGTTTTTTTCTGAGAATCTTGATATTTTAAGCTGAAACCTCTTGATGATCATAAACTTTTATGTAGTTCAAGTCTTTTTTATAGAGGAGAACACAAAGCTAAAAGAGTATGTGACCTGCTCCTGGTCACACAGCATTTCCATATGAGCTTATTTCATAAAACAAATCTACTAATTCCAAATTATTATCCTTTTTCTTAAGTAAGACCTTCCTAATGATATTGTATTGTTGTTGTTGTTGTTGTTTTGATCAAAGCCCTTTGCTTTTATATGCAAAATCCATTTCACTTCCTGAGCACTCATAGCTACATAGAAATTAGGTACAGAAATCTAGATTTTAACTCTGTCCTTCCCACCAAGCCACCCAGTGTCTATATAGAAAAAAAGGTTCAAGTAACAAGAACCAGGAAGGGGTCAGTCTTAAAAATTTTGTTTTTTCCATGAATAGAGGAAGCATTTGCATTTTTCAAAAAATGCTGCTTTAAACCCAAAACATCTGATAATAAATTGCTTATATGGTTATGTTTTTTCAGTGATTTTGTGGATCTTTCTTGTACTAAATATAATTACACTAGTTTAAAAGCTGTCAGTGCTATTTATTTATTTCCCTAGAAAGCTATTTAGTTTTCCATTTAACAAAATTGCTTTAAATTAGAAATATGAAAATATAATATGTAAAAGGGGTAGTAATCTCCTAAAAATACATTTTTGAGACAAACATACATTTATAGGTAATATGTAATTTATAAGATAGAATAACATATTTATTTACACTTAAATAGATGTAATATTTTTTAATGTTAATTTTCCAAATCTTGCATAATTTTTCTCATAGGCTTGCAACCTACTGGGTAACAGAGATAGCCTAGACTTGTAAAATTAAAATATTTGTTTCTAGTTTAATCATTGTACCTTTTACTTTAAATATTTTGTAACTTCAAATTTTATCTGCCTACTAGAGTCTTGGCTTAAATCTTTTATATGACCCAGTCTCTTCAGTAAAGTATGTCTTTCAAATTGTCCTCATCTTGTCTTTCTCTTCCTCAAGTTTGCTTCAGTATATAAGAAACAGAATTGTTGTGTCTCTGTAACAGTGGGGAAGAAGAATTCCTTAGATTTACCTAGTAAAGAAAGAAAGATCTACCTCATGAAAAATGAAAGTAAGGGAAGAAGAGGAAATGCGTAAATGAAAGGGCAAAGTATAAATGAGCATTATAAAAGAATACAGATAAACCCTACTGAATTCAAAATCATGTAGAAAGACATTAACACAATATCTTGTTCTTAAATTGTGATGCTGGAAATCACCAAGGAGAATGTGCATTAAATTGGTGCCATCAAACGAACAAAAATATACATAGTCCCCAATTTACAATGGTTCAACTTATGGTTTTTCAACTTTATGATGGTGTGAAAGCAATACACATTCGGTAGAAACCATACTTAAAATTTTGTATTTTAATCTTTCTCTGGGATAGCAATATGTGCTACAGTTTTCTGTCCTGATGCTGAGCAGTGGTAGTGAGGTGATTTTACCCCACTGTAGGCTAATGGAAGTGTTCTGGGCATATTTAAGATAGACTGGGCTAAGCTATGATATTTGGTAGGTTAGGTGCATGAAATGCATTTTTAACTTATGATATTTTCAACTCACAATGGGTAAGTCAAGGAGCATTTGTGTACAAAAAATGCAAATGTTATTATTAATGGAAAACATCTGTGGAATGCTTTTCCTGAATGTGACCGGCAATGATATTTTTAGTTTCACCCCTACCGTGTACAGAGTGTGAAAGACAACATTCCATTCTTACAACAGTGAAAACAGAAGAAATTGAAAATCAGTGAATTTTTCTGAACCCATCAAAAAACCTGAGATTTCAGAGAAAGCTGCCACACCAAAATCTAGAAAATTCACTGGAGACACACACAGGGAGGAACACCTTAAATGGAAAATTTGACAAACTGATGGAGTATGAGTGGAGAGTAAAGTGAGAAACTCTTAGGGGTTTCATTCTCAATGGGACCCTCCAATTTTAAGGTCTTTATTCCCAGAAATCCTACCAAGAACAATAGAGGTATCCTCATGGCTCTGGCAGGGAGAGAGGAAGAAGAATCCTTGTAAATGATCTCCAAAGCATTCTCTATAAAAAGGTCTATTCTCCAGGGGAAAATTCTTTAGCAAAGACTTTTCCTAAAACCATAGGGGAAGGGTATTTCTTCCAACCCCCCATCTAGCAAGTCTGGCTCACTTAATGAGACTGGAATAACTGAGAAACAGTTGTGAAGATAACAGTCTTGCTACACAGGACAACTAAAAGACATTAAACCATAAGGTTAGAGAACACTTCCCTTCTATCATTATTTTAATGCCTCCATATAATAGCAATGGATTACAGCTGGAAGAACTGAAAGGTGCAGAATTATTTTCAGGAGCAGTTCTTAGGGAAATCAAACCACAACAGGGAAGGCAAAACATTCCATTAGAGGAGTTTGAGGCCTTTGGCATCTAGAGTTATAGGAAATATTAAATACAGCTTAACTCATAGCCAGATTAACATAAAATCTCACATTAAAACCCTATTTACCTCAGTTTCTATTGTTTAATACATCATGTATGGCTTTTAGCAAAAAGCCAAAATCATGTTAAAAACCAAGAAAAAAAAACATTCTGAAGAGACAAATCAAGCATCATAACCAGACTCATTTATGACAAGACATTAAAATATTAGATAACTTAAAACTAGTATGATTTATATACTGAGGGCTATAATTGAAAAAATTATAAACAACATACTAGATGGATACGTATTAATAATATAATCAGAGAGATGGATATTATAAGATAGATTCAAAAGGAAATGATAGAAATCAAAAGCATGTTAACATAAAAGGAGACTACCTTTTCATGGCATCATCAGTAGACTAAAGAGAGTCCAGTAAACAATCAGTGGGTTTGAAGATATAGCAATAGAAACACTAGCTATTAGGGAAATGAAAATCAAAATGACAATGAGATACCACCTCACACCTGTTAGGTTGGTTATTATCAACAAGAAATATCAAATGTTGGAGAGGTTTTAGAGAAAATACACTGCTGGTGAGAATGTGCAATCTGTACAGCTGATGTGGAAGGCAGTGTGGAGGTTCCTCAAAAAATTAAGAACAGAATTACCATGTGACCCAGCAATCCCTCTTCTGGGTATCTACCCCCAAAAATCTGAAAACATTTATGGCTAAAGATATATTGGGTTGTCGGAAAAGTCATGACATATTTTTACAATGAAAAACAGAAAAAATATGTCATGATTTTTCCGACAATCCAATATGTCCTCTGATGTTCATTGCAGCATTATTTACAGTGGCCAAGATATGGAAACAATCAAAGTGTCCTTCAATAGATGATTGGATAAAGAAGATGTGGTATATAAAGACAATGGAAAACTACATGGCCATAAGAAAAGATGAAATTCTGCCATTTGCAACAACATGGATGGGCCTTGACATTATTATGCTAAGTGAAATAAGTCAAGACTATGTCAAGAACCATATGATTTCACTCATATATTGGATGTAAAACTGAAAGCAACAAAGGAACAAGACAAACAAAGAAACAAAAACTCATAGACACAGACAACAGTTTAGTGGTTACCAGAGGGTAAGGGGATTGGGGGTGGTAGATGAGGGTAAAAGGGATCAAATACATGGTGATGGAAGGAGAAGTGACTCTGGGTGGTGAACACACAATGTGATATATAGATGATGGATTATAGAATTATGCACTTGAAACCTATGTAATTTTGCTAACCACTGTCACCTCAATAAATTTAATTTTAAAAAAGAGGTTTAGGTGGATTTTAACATTTACAGCTCAGTCACTGCAGCAATCATGCAAATGTGAGTAAAATTATACTAAGATATCATTTCTCACTTATAAGATTGGCAAAACTGTAAAAGTATAACACCAACTTCTGTTGATGAGGCAGTAATTAAATGGGCACTCTTATACAATGCTAATAATAATGCGAATTGCACAATATCACTATGAAGTGATATTGACAAACCTACATACCCTTTTTTAAAAAAATAAACATTTTATTTAAAATAGTTTTATAATGACAGAATAATTGTGAATATAGTACAATTTTCTTATGATAAAATGCAGTTTCCCAACTTCATCTTTTACATCTGGGTACTGTATGATTTTACTTATCCTAGAATGTCATTGTTTCTAGGCACTATCAGATGACAGGACAGGAATATATGCGTGTATACTTACACTCACATATGAGGTCTGCCAATTAAGTTCTCAAACTCATCCTAGAAAAAGTGCTACATACCTCATTGCTGAATATCACTACAGTCACCTTCAAAGTACTCCCCTTGGGAAGCTATGCACTGATGCCAGCACCTAGTCTACCCTTCAAAGAAATTTTGGAACTCTCTGGAATGGCCACCAGAGCTGTGGTCGTACTGCCCTTGCTGTCCTGAATGTCATCCAAATGTCTTTCTTTCAATATTTCCTTTATCTTCAGGTAAAGAAAGAAGTCACTGGGTTCAAATCAGGTGAGCGGGGAGGGTATTCCAATCCAGTTATTTGTTTACTGGCTACAAACTCCCTCACAGACAGTGCTGTGTGAGCTGGTGCATTGTCGTGATGCAAGAGCCATGAATTGTTGGTGAAAATTTCAGGTCGTCTAACTTTTTCCCCGCAGACTTTTCAGCACTTCCAAATAGTAAACTTGGTTAACTGGTTGTCCAGTTGGTAGAAATCCATAATGAATAATCCCTCTGATATCAAAAAAGGTTAGCAACATCATTGCAATCGTGAACTTAATCATCAGACCTTGTATGCTATTGTTATGGAGAAGTCTCTGTGTTTATTTAACAATGATTATTCTTTATTTCCCCTCCAAGATGCTCGAGGGGATCTTTCTCGAATCTTCACTGTGAGGATTGGGTCAAGTTTCTGAGGTAATGTCCACCAAAATGTGAGCCCTTATAAATCTGCAGCCTCTTGTCCTTTCTCTCCTCAACGTGCACATTTAACCTCCAGAACTTTATCGAAATTTCCCTTTAATGTTACTTACCAGTTTATGGTGCAAAATGATACTGCTCTAGGTAAGTGGGTCTCCTTGCTACTCTGGATGCCCCTGTCTCTCCAGATTCATTTGCCCTGAGACCCCAGTTCTCTGTGGGTCTGACAAATTTTGTTGATACTCAGTTTTTCCAGCATTTTCTTGTAAGAATCTGTGGAACTACTACCAATCGTTTGGTATGTTAGAGCTGAAAATCCTTAAGTGCTTACATTTTCACTCAGCAATCTTACTTCTAGGAATTCACCCTGAAGGCATGTGACCAACAAAACAACAATATACAGGTTCTAGGCTATTCTGTGAAGTATTGCTTGTAATTTCAAAATACAGAAAACCATCTATCTATCCATACATAAAAGATTATTCAAAAACAAAAATAACACATAATGCAATGGAGAAAATGTGTCTCAGAAATATACTGAGAAAGTTTTCTATGAACTTTTATGGAGTAATTTCAAATACATATTGTTAAGCAAAAATAGCAAATGATAAAAGAATATCTATTATATTCTACCTTTTTTGTGAGGAACAAGTAAATATTCATGCACCTTTCTTAGCTGTGCAATAAGAAAGTAGTGATAATTTGATGTACTGGAGATGAGTAAGAACATGTTAGAAAAGATTAGAGATAAAAATAAGATAGATGAAATCAGGCTGGCTGAGTCGTGCATTGGTTAGGAATTGGCTTGGGACGCCATCTCTTAGCAGCAGGGTCCAGGTTTGGATCCCACATTAGGGACAGTGACGCTGCGCCCTCTACAGCTAAGATGGTGAACAATTGCTCAACCTGGAGCTGGGCTGCCGTGAGTCGCTGACGACGGCGTAGGCTGTAGTGGGGCTGGCCAGCAGCTGGCTTGAGCTATCATGAGCTGCCATGAGCAGCCGTGAGCGGCCCTCCAAGGGCCAGCGAGCAACTGCCTCATCAGGGAAGAGCACAATGCTAATATGAACACGGGCCAGTGAAGCTACTTCCTCCACAACTAGGCTGAAGAACAAAAGGACAGCAACTTGTCTGTTCCCTTTCCCCAATTCCCCAACTCTGCCCCCCTCCCC
>NW_017732264.1:385728-389554 GCF_001890085.2 Hipposideros armiger
AAAAGATAGGAAACCTAGAAAGTATAAATAACTGAATTTCATCTCATTATCAGAAATGGGATCTGAATTGTCAATGGTGACATAATAAGAGAAAAAGAAAAAAGATAATGTCTATATATTCTCCAATGAAATAAGGTTGGTGTACCAAATACCTAGCATTTGGCTCTCAACATCCCTTCTTCTCTCTTCTCATATTGTCATCTATTTCATGTTACTCTTCCTTCCATCTAGATTTATCTAAGCACATGACTTTTTATGGCTCTCTTTCTGGATATTGGTACCAATACCTTCTACTTATCCCTTTAGGACTAGAGTTGCAACATCCTTGTATTATAATATCTTTACAGTTTTCCAACACTCAACCTCTGTAAATAACCCCCTTTTAAATGAACTCTCCTCAAATAATCCAGTTTCAATTGGGCCATCTGTTTCTTATTGGAACCTTTCCTGACACAGATGGCTTCATGAAAAAGGTATCCAAATTGAAGAAAGTACAGAATTTAATGAATTGGGGTGAAGAGCGGAAAGTCCATGCATGAATACATCACCAGGGGCCAAAATAAATGTGACTTATGTGAAAGATAAATTTATTATGCAAACAATAGATAATGAAGATGATCATCACAATGATGACAAGAACTGTCTTGAGTTACAACTTTCTACCTAAAACATATGCAGAGATATTTACAAAAATTAAAGTCTAATTTACCATTTTGTTTCATGAAAGTAATTAAATGGATTACATTTTTAAATGAACTTTCCTTGAAGGATATAACAAGTGTTGCTATCCTGTATTCAAGGTATTAGAGGCTTTGAGGATGATAAATTTGTGCACAAGCTTAAGTAACTATGAATTTGAATATTTCAAAAAGAAAAAAAATAGTATAATATTTACAAGGAGTGCCTTTACAAACATTTAGAACTATATTGAACTGCTAGAGGTTTTGATTAGGAAAGGGAATTGTAAAACTAAAAAAAAGTTTGGAGGGCCAGCTGTGTGGCATGTTGGTTAAGAGTTAGCTTGCGAGTGCCGGCTCTGAGCAGCAGGNGTTCTGACATTTACAACATTGTTACTGTTTCATATAAGCAATCAATTAATAGATTGCTTGATTAATACGTAATGGTGAGAGATAAACTCTAAAATATAATATAAATAAGAACTACTGAAGCAAGCTGTGCTGTAAATGACAAATATAAACACAATGAAATGAATGGAGAGACCTAATCCTAGTAACCTTGTACACAGAATATCATATTAGAACTATTTTCCTCAAGCTAAAGACAAATATTACTATGGGCAATACTGATCTATAGTTATTAGGTTTCTTTCAGAATAGAAGTATTGGGTTAGCACTTCTGCAACTACTTTCTCTAATTTTACAATTGAACGAACATATATTTTGGCGATAATGAGGGTCAGTAATTTCATTCTCAGTGAAGGGAGAACAAAAAATAAACCCTGCCTTGGTGAACTAAAATGTAAAGTATCTGAATGAACTCTTGGTTTTAGACAGATAGATACATAAATAAACAGACTGTGGAGCACAGACAGAGCCATACACCATTTTATATCCTAGCTTATCACTGAGAGGGCTTATAAGCAAGGGCACTCACACTGTAGTAACCAGCAAAACCAATGGCTATATATATTTGTTTCTAAACACTATTTTCTACTTATAGGAATCAAGGCACTTTGAATAAATAGCTGATTTTAGGACCGAACACAGGAAAGTTTGAGATGATCCTAAATTATATTTCTGTGCCAGGAAGCAAGGAAGTGCTCAAAGCATGATGGGGATGTGTCCAGAGAGGATGCAGCAGCTTGAGAGAGCTCCTGCTGGCCAAATACATACATTTGAGCATCAAAATAAATGGTGGTAGTAATAAACTATAATCCACAGAATAAAGTAAAATTCCACAGGACCATAGTGATAAATAAGAAGTAAAAGCTATTTATTATAGCAGAAGCTAACAAAATGATGAAATTAAAAATTCACTCTTTGGCAAAATTTCAAATAATTATCTCAAGCAAAAATCGTCTTTGCATGTTAATTCTAATGAATAAATGTTTAAGGAATAATAGGATATTTGCATAGTTTCAAACTATCTCCGACAAGATAACTTAATTATAAAGCAAAAAATAGTACCTGGCAATCATGTCTTTAACCAAGTGACTAAATTTAACATTAGTGGTTACGGAAAAATTTGACATCACATCATTATTCTCCTCCTATGGTGCACAGGAAAAAATAAAGCATAAATTCTGTGATACCAGTGCCAAAAAAGGCATTATCTGAAAGTAATGATAAAGGAATTTGAGATAAACGCAATTGGTGGAGTGCCACAATATAACTCGTTTCTACTCTTCAAAATTTAAATGCAAGAAAAATAAAGTATGAGGAGGTTTTCCAAATTAAAGGAGACAATGAATAACAGTGGGAAATAATGTTATTTGGAGAAGAATGGTGGTTTCTGGATTAGGTTTGTAAATCAGATAATATTACTTGACCAATGTTAATTTCCAAATGTAATAATTATGTTTTTATGTTAAAAGAAACTGGACTTTTTTTGTCTTTTGGAAAATAGAGTATAATATTTAGGAATAAAGAAGTATCATGTCTATAGCTAAAATGACTCAAAAACTTGATGTATGTTTGCATGTATGTACACATATGATATCTACCTCCTACCATATGAAATCTAGTAAAGGCTAAATGGAAATTATTTGTTTGTACTTTGATTGAAATGTGTTTACAAGTCTATAAACATTTCAAAATAAATACTTCAAAAGGAAAAATCTAATCTAGACATAAAATTAAATGTTAATTGCTATCAATATGATTTCTGTAACCCTTCTCTGTGTGTGTGTCTGTGTGTCCATATAGTCAATGCATTTCAGTGCGCATGTGCCATTCAAAAAATCTGATTATACACAAATACATACACATTCTCCTGAAGTTTAGTACAATAATGTATGTAATACCAGTTACATTATGTTTAGCACTTATATGGCAGGTACTAGATTAGATATTTACATATAAAATTTTGTCTGATCTCCCAAACAACCTCTCTAGGTAACTGTCATCTGCACTTTATGAGTGAAGAAATTGATACTCAGAGAAGCTATTACCTCTGCCAGGTCACAAAGTGAGTGATTGCAGAACTAGCATGTGAACATAGTTCTTGTTTGTAAAGGCTCTGCTGTAAATATTATGCTAATTTTTCCTTATGAAATATTTAAATGTATAGTTATTTAAGCTTGTGCACAAATTTACCATCCTTCAAAGTCTTTAATACCTGAATACAGGGTAGCAACGTGAACTTGATTATATCCTTCAAGACAAGGCAATTTAAAAATATAACCTATTTAATTACTTTCATAAAACAAAAAGGTAAATAAGATTTTAATTTTTATAAATATCTCTGCATATGTTTTAGGCATAAAGTTGCAGTGCAGGTGACTATTTGTCAAAAAACCAGGAACAATTCTGCCTCTCATTTACTAATTGTATTTTTATTAAAATTATCTCAACCTTAGTTTTATTTTGTTTCTAAATGTGGATAACACCACTAACCCCCCAGAGCTGTTGCAAGTATCAAATAATGCATGAATTTATAAATCTGTCGTAAATTGTAAAGAACGCCACACAATATCAGAGATTATTATTTTTATTCTATTTTAGCATTTCAAAGTGACACTTGTAAATTTTGCTGACATTTAAAAATGTTCTCCTAATTTTTACTGTAGAAGTGTTTAGTTTCAGGGCTATGAGACTCACTAAGAAAAACTGACAAAGCACTTGTTTTAGAACATGAAGAAATAAAT
>NW_017732264.1:394647-397514 GCF_001890085.2 Hipposideros armiger
GCCAAGACATGGAAACCAAAGTGTCCTTTGATAGATGATTGGCTAAAGAAGATATGGTACATATATACAATGGAATATTATTTGGCCTTAAGAAAAGATGAAATACTGCCACTTGCAACAACTTGGATGGATTTTCAGATTATCATGCTAAGCAAGGTAAGTCAGAAAAAATCGAGAACTGTTTGACTTCACTCATATGTGGAATATAAAACTGAGAGCAACAAACAAGACAAACAAAACTCATAGACACAGACAACAGCTTAGTGGTTACCAGAGGGTAAGGAGGTAGGGGAGCTGGTAGATGAGGGTAAATGCAATCAAACATATGGTGATGGAAGGAGAACTGACGGAGTGGTGAACACACAATATGATATATGGATGATGTATTTCAGAACTGCACACCTGAAACCTACATCATTTTACTAACCAATGTCACTCCAATAAATTTTATAAATATACAGAGGGTACCAAAAAATGTATACACATTTTAAGAAAGGAAAAACCTGTATCAGAATTGTAATACTCAATATATACTGATAAAAATAAATAAAAGTCACGTTTGACTTCTGCAATTACAAGAGGTGCTCAAAGTGGTTACCATCAGCATCCAGACACTTCTGATTATGGCGAACTACTGCTTGAGAAATGTTAACCAAAGTGTCCACTTGTGTACATTATTTTTTTGGCACCCCTGGTATATTTACTAGTCATACAGAGAGAAGTCAATGAATGAAGGAATCATTAAACGTCCAAGCAAGCTCACAAAATCTTACTTACATATCCCATTGTGAGACTGAAATGCTTTCTTTAGTTGAAATGTTTATTAAGCACGTATTCTGTTTCAGACACAGTGCAAGGTGGAATAAACCTAAATAAGAAATAACTATGACCATAGAAAAATATGCAGTCATTAACACCAAAAGGAATATATTTTTAGTTGCATTTCTACTTGCAAAATGCTCAATTCTTTCCTGAACTCATTTATTATTGCACACTATAAACAATAATCAACAAAATGTAATTTTCTGGGTCTTTTAAAGCTCTTCCCTTAGAGATATGGGCTCAGTAACTACAAAGTCAGCTTTCCAAGTTCTTATGAGAAATATTTTTACTAAATGTTTTTTCACTGTGTGCACATCTTCAACTTTCCAGCTTTTCATGTAATTTTCCTTCTTGCTTATCAGTCAAACACTAAGATTAGCTAAGTATTTTAGCTAATCTTATAGTAGCACCCTCTTGGTACCCTTTTCTATATTAGTAAAGATAAAACTAATAGATTCAACAAATCAGTCCAAATTTTCTGGTTTCAATATAATGTTTTGTTTTGTTTTGTTTGCATATGCAACAATTCCACACGGAGACTTGTCATGATGGAGAATGATTTATGGCACACTTTAAAAAACACCTTCTCTCAACCATTGCTCACAATCAACTGACTACACCAAACAAGTTGAAACTTGTCACACACTGTTACTAGGATGCCACTTCCCATGTTGAATATCCCTGTCTTACCATTGGAAGGCATTCGGCAGCAGCATTCACCATATTGTTTGATTACAATGGAAAGGCTCTGTGTCACACTTCACTTCTGGGATGGCAATTTNACCCGGGAAGACTGCAATGATACCAACATGAGCCAGTGAAGCGACATCCTCCACAGCTAGACTGAAGTACAAAAGAACAGCAACTTGTCTGTTCCCCTTCCCCTACTCCCCAACAGTGTTTCTCTCCCCCAATTCCCCAATAAAATCTTAAAAAAAAAAAGTTTGGAATCAGGAAAGGAGCAAAAATGAAAAATCAGGGACCTTGGTAAATTTAAGATACAAGGTTACCCATAATAAAGATGGACCAGAACCAATAGTGAATGTCACTTAGTGGATGGTACAGGGGAAACATTTCTGGATAGGAGGTCAATATTTCACACTGGCTTTTTATAAATCCAGCCTGGAACTGAGCCTTCTATTAGCCCAGGTCTGCTGTCACATTAGTCATGCACCTATTTTTATGGCACTGAATAGTGATAGTAAAAGCTGAATGGTAGAGGATAAAGGCAATACGGTAGGAGTGATGGAGTGACAGTGATGGTACAATTCAAAGTGATCGTGAAGAAACCGGTAGTTTCAGGGATGATATGATGTGACAAGATTGGATGAGAACTTCAATGAAAGAGAATTAGGAGAGGTGTCCAGATAGTGGAGGGAACCAGGTTATAGAACCAAAGAAAGTGCTGAGTAATTTCTCTTTCTCTAATTATACAATGATAGACGTGCAGATTGAGCATTCAGCTAAGAATGTGCAACTGATGAGCACAGTCACACTGAACTAAGATACAGCCATCACTAAAGTGAGTAAGTGCATTTAATAAAATTCCTAACACCTCATCATTTTATCTGAATCTAACTTCTGCCTCTTCACTCAGTAGAGATAAGAGACATCACATACTGTATTAATGCTATTGAATGTGCTGCCTTTCTTTTTGCTGATTCAGTAGCTCAGAAAACATTTACTCTCTCTAGCTATGGCTTGTTTAGAGAAATTGAGCCTTCATTGGAAGAATTTGTTTTGAGCAAGAAATTCATAATCTTATATAAGAATATCCAGAATTATGAAACTGATTTAATGTAATATTTTTATAAGACGATGGTTTAGAGATTGAAACAGAATTTTCCCAAGAAAGAGAAATAAAATTAGCCTTGATTTAGTGCCTACAGTATACCTTGGTCTGGGCTATGTTCATTACTTTCACTATTCTAATCTTTTTAATATTTTAGTCATTTAATATTTATCAATGGGACAGCCACCAGATTGGATGATGTTCATACTGTATTAGCCATTAAATAACTTGATGGTTAACTTCATACATAAAA
>NW_017732264.1:397548-398569 GCF_001890085.2 Hipposideros armiger
AAAACGTAATTCACTTTTCAGAGTCCTCTGGAGGATTAAAAAGTCTCTTGCACATCGTGTTGCCATACTCCCTGCTCTTGGTTCTCTTTTCCATGTACTCATTCTTCAAGCATTTTCTCATCTCCCGATCAAGATGATTGCAATGACCAAAAAATTTCAGAATGCTGTGCCGACTTGATGTCACACCGGAAGGGCTGAAGAAGTCTTCAGCAGCGAAGATTCTTCACATGAAAGCCGACTCCCTGGGCACCAGAGTCGAGCCAGCTCCAGGTGGCAAAAGCCCGGGCGCCCTCCATTGCTGACCCTGCTCGGTAGCCCCAGTCCGGTAATTTTATATTTTTAATCTAAGGTAAGTGAAACATAGATAGTGCCCTGACAAGAAAAAACAAACAAACAAAAAAAACCCCACAAAGAATCGTAAAGTAAGAGGAATTTTTTTTTTAATTTTAGAGGCACTGATATTAAAGCTCTTTTATTTACTTCAGGTTTTGGGGGGTTATTTTGAGACATTTATTAAGTTCTTACTGCCATAATAGATAATAGCAGCATCTTTGAATAATAGATGTAATGAGTAAAGGTCAATGAGTAAATATGTACCCTGTGCCAAGTAGTATTTTAACCATTTCATATGGTTTTTCATTTAACCTCAGAAAATGCCACATTTCATTGAAGAGAAAAATAAAGGACAAAGCAGTAATTTTTTTCCCCCAAGATTTAGTAGACAATGAATGGAAGAGCTTGGGTTCTAATACATAATTTTCTGTTTTCAAAAATTTTACTGTTTCTAATGACTTTCTAAAGATGTAATCAATTAGGAGAGAAATAATAAACCAAAATTAATTATTTTATGGCAATATGAATGTACATAAGATACAAATGATACTCAAAGTTGGCTCTCAAAAAGGAGAGATAAAATTCGGTTGAAAGCTTTTGGGAAAAAAGATGTTTATGGACCAGGTGATATTGAGGACATAGTTTGATATTTATATTTAGATATTTATAAGCAGAGAAAGTTACATAT
>NW_017732264.1:404143-414177 GCF_001890085.2 Hipposideros armiger
ACAGTGTGTCCTTGTCCACTTTATTCACCGGATCTGGCACTGTACAACTTCTGGCTCTTCCCCAAAGTCAAAATGATCATGAAAGGTAAACATTTTGAATTGATTCTGGACATCAAGGCAGCCATGACAGCACCAACTAAAGACACTCATAAAAGAGGACTTGCAGAACTGCTTCAGAAAATGGCAGGAACGATGGGATGAGTGTGTTCAAAGGGAGTGGGATTAATGGCAGTGGCCTTTACCGTTACAATTTTTTTATTTATTTAAACATTAACCTTTTTTGTGATCACACCTCGTAAGCTGAAAAGCTGTAAGACACACCCCAGAAGTTTTTGGACATTGCTGGCTTGCACCAAAGTACCTGGGGAGCTTGAGTAAAATGCAGCTACCAGATCCTATAGGAGTTGAGAACAACTGCTGTATTAACAGACTAAACTATGGATTCAGAGGTTTCTGAACGCCAACCTTGCCTTGATTAACTGAATAGCTTTGAACCAATTTCTTAAAATCTCTAAATGCAATTTCTTTATTTGTCAAAAGATCAAAGCCCTTGGCTTCCCTTGGAGCAGCTGAGTTAAATGAAAATATATAAAAATATAACACAGTACCTAACACTTAATGCATACTCAATAAATGTTTCTTTGTTTTGTTTTATTCTGTTTTTTGTTCCCCTTCCACGGGCTGGAAGCTATTTCTAGTCTGTGATCATTTTGGTGAATCCAAACAGAAGTACTGAAACGGTCAAGTCCTTGAAAAGTCCACACAATTGACAGATAAATGGAACCTCACAAAATGGGTCTCAGATGCTAAAAAGAAACCTTCTGGATTCTGAATCACACAGGATGGATAAAGACTCAGGACACAAAGCTAATGGTAGCCAGCAAATATACACAAAATCAGGGCCATGACAAGACCAAGAATCTGGCTCATTCATTCCAAAAGTTTGAATACCTGCCTAGAGGAATCAGGGTAATTGGAAGTAAATTTGACAAGGAACTTGTGAAACAAGTTTTCTTTCTGTCTTTCTTTTTTCTTTTTTCTTTTTTGGCAGGTGTGTTAAAGAATCCTCTGTGAGAAGTAACTCTCTGTACACTTACTTAGTGGATTTCAGAATTTAGCCAACACCTCTGACGGGTTCTGTGACATGCAAAATCTATCCTGGCCAAGAAAACTTACTGGACTTTTTCCTTCTTTTAACTGCATATTCTCATATTTTTACTCTAAAAAGTCAACCAAAACCCTAGAGCTTTAGGAAAATTCTAGAAAACAAAAAAATCACCACTTAAAATATAAAAACATTATTAATTACTATTTTTGTAGAGCAGTATAACTTACAAGCCCTTTGCATATTTAGAATCTAACTCTTGGAAAGTATACAACAGCCCCGTCAAGTACGTATCAGTATCGTAATTTACATTCCAGGTGAGGAGGCTAAAAATTTGAGAATTGAAGAATTTCCCAAACTAGTAAATGACAGAATTAGGATTCAAACAAAATCTAATTAATTCAGTCTTTTGGCTCTTTTTATCTGTCCGTTGAACTACTGATGGAAGAAGTGACTCTGGGTGGTGAAAACACATTGCAATATATAGATGATATATTATAGAAATGTACACTTGAAAACTATATAATTGTACTAAAGCCACCCCAATACATTTAATTATGAAAACATTCAAGGAATCTTAATTGTTAGTTTAATATGTGTCTTCTCTGCTAGGTGCTTGGTATATAAAATAGAAGTCCTGTTTTTCAAAGAAGTCATATTTTAACGTGGAGATGGAGTTAAAAAGAAGTAATTTCTATAACATGATAAATAAGAGATTAGATAATTGAGAAGTGACATAAATTAAATGAGAAAGTGATCAACTTTGCTTAGAATATCAGCCAAAACCAAGAGTTTTTATGTAATGGATGTTTATTATGTTGAGGTGATAAGTCCTTTATAGACATTATTTCATGTATCCCTAAATATATCTTATAGAGTAGGGACTTTTGGCCCATATTTTCTAAATGATCAAATTGAGGTGCAGAGCAGTGATAATGAGCCAATTTTACATAGTGAATAAGTAAGGGGAATTCTATCTGTTTCTCTCCAAAGCTCCAGGCCATAACCATTGTATACATTAACTCTAAGATAGTCTCCCAGAAAGAGATGTTTGGCCTTGGTGCTGAAGACTGCGGATTTCTCCATTAATCAAGGTGGGGAGAGTATTTCAGAAGAGAACAGCAAGCAAAATGCTAGATAGAGGTAAGAGACCAGATGGTGGGCCTGGGGAACCACATAAGTTCAGTCTGAATAGTGCAGTGCCACCTTTGGAGAGTGCTAAACTGTGAGGCTGAAGAACAGACACTGAACAGATCACAGACTGTCCTAGGTATCCTGCTAAGGAGAGGAGGAGTCACTCATAATCACTGAACAGGGTTCAGATGCAAAATTGCATAGTAAAATTACCATTTTGGACAAACGAAACTATAACACTGTGATCCATTTTATCATTCTGTAGCTCACCAGTAATTCATCCAATTAAGTATGCATTCCTATATTTCTTAAAACATGTCCTTGGAAAGTGCAGGGGTGAGCAGAATGGAACTTCAGTGGAAAGAATACAAGCCAGGCTTAGATTTCAGATAAGTTAGGCTTTTTACCTCCTCTAAACTGTTTTCTCCATACACACTTCCAATTCTGAGTACTGAATACAACCTGCCCTGCTTGCAAACATCTGTGAGGATCACATGTAGCTTCATGTAGCAACTTTACTAAAATATAATTCACATGCTATACAATTTGCCCATTTAAGGTACACAATTCAGTGTTTTCTAATACAATCACAGAATTGTACAATCATAGAATTGTACAATGACAACTACAATAAATTTTAGAACATTTTCATCACTCCCCCCAAAAAGACCATACCCTTTAGCCATCACTCCCCATTAACCCCCAGGCCCCAGCAACCTCTAATCTATTTTCTGTTTTTGTGGATTTGCCTAGTCTGGATATTTTATATAAATGAAATGATAGCACATGTGATCTTTCTTGAGTTAGCCTATTTTATTAAATGAAATCAACCATTATCTGTTTGGACCACTACCCTGGTCATTAGACAATATAGATACCATCACCAATTATAACAACCTAATAAAATAATATCTACAATAAATCCCTCCAATGACAGGGTATGTGCTCTAGTAAACTTTGTGTCCTCAGAGTTTAGCCCTGTTCTTGAAACATACTAATTAGTCATTCATTAGTTGACCACTGAATGAGTATTAATAAAAAATAATGATCACACATTTTCACAATGCTTTAAGTTTCCCAAGCTTATATTTATTTGACTCTCACAAAACACTTTGTAGAATGATGATGATGATGATGATGATGATTATTATTATTATTACTATTGCATTTTATCAAGCAAGCAGAGTCCAGAAATGTTAAGTGGCTTACAAGTACATAAGAACAGAAGCCATTTAGTAGTCAAGCCAGAATTATAGATTGTCATGTTTCTAAGCTTTGCCTTGTGGACCACAAACTCTGTGTGTAATTGACTTGTAGACGTATAAGAGTGGCATCACCTTAAAATTTCACCCAGACTGTTTTTCAAAGGGATATATCATTCGCACCGTCATGGCACATCAGTTTTATCACACTTGGAGCTCCTACTGACTGGTGAATCCTTGAGCCCTGGGTACAGTGGATTCAGTGGCTATATCTAAATGTGGCAGAAATTAATCTCAGAGTTAGTGATGTTATTTGTGATGTGAGAGTAAGAAAGTGAGTGCAGGCTCTGACATGTAGTTACCACCCATGACATGTACTTGTCCTTTGAAGAGAACCCATAGAAAGGATATTTTAGTTTTAACTTAGCTATATAGTATATTACCACCCATGCCCATATGACTGGCATTTGATGATTAAAAGACCACAGCACAATAGTTGTTGGCTTCTTAGGGAGACACAGAACACACACTATAAGAAGTCCACAGGGAGAATTTTCTGTATTATAAAACATACTCATTCAAAAAATACTGATTGAGAATAGATTATCCTGTAACATTTTTTTGATTTCAATGATTATAAATAAAATTTTATTGAATATTTATGTATATAAAGCTTTCTGTTGGTATTTTAGAATTTTTCCCTTCGGATAGATTATTGTGTAACAGCAACTTGATACACAGCAAAATGCTTTTCGAAAAGCTTTTATGTTAAAGTATAGGCATCATTAGAAGATGACATAATTGAAAGAACTAAACTAACAGAATAAGTTAAAAAGTATCAACTTTATTGTGGCAAAAATATGAAAATGTTTCTGTATAGAGAGGGCTGTACAAAGTAGGAAGCACTGAACTATGCTCTTGATTGCAAGTTTATGTTTTCCATATGCTATAAACTGAATGTTTGTGTTTCCCCAAAATACATATGATGAAACCTAACCCCCAAAGTGATGGCATTTGGAGGTGGTATCTTTGGGAGGTGATTAGTCATGAGGGCTTCACCCTCATGCATGGGCTTAGTGCCCTTATAAAAGAGACCCCACAGGGTTCCCTCACCCTTCCACCATGTGAGGACGCACTGAAAATATGGCCAGCTGTGAACCAGAACATGGGCTCACACCTGACATGGAATTGGTTCCTTGATCTTGGACCTCCCAGCCCCCAGAAATGTGAGAAACACATTTTTGTTGTTTATAAGCCAACCAGTCTATGATACTTTTGTTATAGCAATCTGAATGGATTAAAACAGCATATATGTCAACATTAACTGTTGGGACATACAGATGACATAGGTACAGTCTACCTAGAGTAAAGATTCAGCCAAATATGGGAAGTCAGGACTGCTTCCTCAGATGCCATGCTGCTCTCAGCTGTTTTGGATCGTCTATGGGCTTGCCATGCCAGCTTAGTCACTAGGTTTAAGTAACTTGGTGGGGGAGACATTTGGCAGATTCCTGAGTTATCTGTGAGAATTAGGAACTGAAGCTCATCCAAGGGCCATTTCTAAACTACACTTGCACCACTATGTCTGTCTCTGTCTCTCTCTCTCTCTTTCCCTCTCTCTCTCTCTCTCTCTCACACACACACACACACACACACACACATTTAAATGATATACAATTAGTTGTTTAATGAAATGCAGTTGCAGTTCACTGGAATAGACCATAAGTGCCGCAGATGCTGAAGGACAAAGGAGAGAGGTTTAGTTCTGGGATGACTGGCTGTAATAAAAGACGATAGAAAGCACTGGACAATTCATGTACAATACAGCAAACTGTATTCTAAGGTCTAGAAAAACTGCTTCTAAACCCTTAAAAGTCTGTAGAGGGCAGGGGGGTATACTAACAGTAAAACGGCGGAAGTACTAGAACTTATTATCAGGTGACCTGAGCATTGGGTCACTCTCTTAGTATATGAAGCTGAGTACCTCACTTGAATTGAGCAACAATTGCTTCATCTAACAGATGAAACAATCCACTACCTTTCCTGAAGTTGTGGAGTTTTATTAGAAATGCAACATATGTTAAAGCGCCCTGTCAACTATAACGTGAACTATGTAAACAGGACCATTGTCTTGGCTCTATGGTCTATATGATTGGAAAGTTTTGAAGTTTGGATGATTTTGATTTTAACTGTTGACCATCAGCATACTTTGCTAGGCTTCCAAGCCCTTATTCCTGTCTCTCTCTCCACCTTTGTCTCCCTCTTGTATCTTATATACATAGAACTGCCCACCTGTATCACAGGACTTAAATATACTCAATAATGCGAAAGTTTGTTTGCATCTCTGGAATTTCCTTTTCTTTTTGCCATACTGGTTAACTCCTAATTTTCTTTCAAGATACAATTCAAATATATACTACTCTGTGACAACTTGTCTAACTCGTTTAACCAATTATGTTTTCTTCTTTGTGCCCCTCTTCTACCTTATACATAAACAAATCTATTGTCCAATCTATGATGGGATATTCATCATTGAATAAGCTTATAAGCTTATTAAAGAAATGCCTCAGCCTCATTTATACAAGTGAATAAATGTCAATGAATAAATGAAAGAAGGATTATTGTAATTAATTATTGAATAAATAAGTAAAAATGATATTAAACTCTGACCTATCTATTTTCTTGGTCACAACCTTTCACACCTTCTATTTATACTGTATATTTCAGTTTTACTGTTGTGATCACCTGCAATGAAAAGAAATTAATAAATAATGGGACTTTGTACAAATGAGGCTTGTCCATAACATTCTTATTTTTATTTACTATGGATGGTAAAAGTTTGGTGACATGCAATCAGCTAAATGTTATAAACTCTTAAGATCTTTAAGATTCCATTCACATGTGTCCCCAAACCAGAAGCTTTCTTCTCGATGATGCAATTAATATTGCAAACTCATTTAAGATTTTAGGGGATTTTTTTTTCCCAAAGTTTTGAGATAAAGGTGTTTCTTGTGTTGGAGCCAGGTTGTAGAAGAATTGTTGAATCACAATTTTGCCTTCCTTCTGTCTGTCTTTCTTTATGAGTTATATTGTTTTACTTTTTTCTTTCTGCAAATTTCTCATTATTGATTCAAGCTTATATCAGTTCTTCTTGGCAATTGACTCTCACTACCTCTGCTAATTTTGGCAATGGCCATTCTAGAGCTGTCCAAAAGATTGTAGTCTTATGTCCATGCACTTATCTATGGTAGTTTGACTGGCAAGATCAACTCTGCTCTGCATATAGACTCTTGAATATATGCCAGCATGAAAGATTTGTCTAATATAACTAACTAATGAGGCTCATTTTGATTCCATGCTCACCAAACAGCCTTCTGGTTTTGATTTGGCTTTCATTCTTATGTCTGTGTGCGTAGGAAAAGGCCCTAGTCATGCAAATCTGAGTAGCCCCATCCATGGGATCCCTCTCTTTGGATTTTTATGTTAGAATTTTGACCCGAATGACTGGGACTTAGTCCCTGTGAGATGGCTTTGCTCACAGTGTGAGGGTAAAAGTGGGTTCTGAGTATAGAAGGGAAAGAACGTGGTGAATTTTTCACTTAGGCATGAAGATAAAGTGTATAATGTGTTAGAATAAGTTTTAAAAAATTTTTTTAAATACTAATTTTGCAGTTAAACTGAAAAATCAATATAAACTGACCTTAATGATCATGACCTTAATGATCAATTTTTTTTCTAGCTCTCTCACTAATGTCTGGTATCATAAGAATTCTCACCATGAAAATTTTCATGGAGAACAACATAAGTTTTCACAGCACCTTGAAGTTGGTCTTTAAAATCATTTTCCATTCAAAAGAATTGAACCTTTCTGAAGATGATCTCACGCATTGGAATGGGGGGTGGTGGATGGGGGGTAAGCAAGCTGAGTAAATATCTTGTTTTTCCCAGAAATCAAACATGCTTTCACAATTCTCTGAGTGGTATCTCAAAAACAAAGGAGTAAGCTAAATGTGGTGTCAAACAGATAAGTTGTAAAATTATTAAAAAGATAATTTTAATCATAATTAATAAAATTGAGTTGAAGTGTGAAAAACCTTGAGTTTATAATTATATCAAATATGGAAAAATAAAAATAAAATTTAGATCATCAAAATTCAATACAAAAGTAGAGAAAGTACATTCATTAAGCCATGATAAGTATTTAATTTTAATAATTAGAGAATTGTTGATTTTATTTAAATACATGTCAATTTTTAAATTATGGTATGCATTTTTTATATGTTTCAGCAAAAGGGGTGATGTCAAAGAACATTGAGTAAGTCATATAGAATCCAACAACCTGTGACAAAATGATAGGTCATCTGCATAACCTTAACAGAAAATTGCCTATATAAACTCAGTCCCTAATCTCCTGAGCTATGAAACTTCTGAATATCCTTACTAATTATGAAATGATAATAGGGGGTAGTCAAGTAAATTGTGAACTGTGGTGTAACACTCTCTAGCCAGTATTTTATTGATGTGGAGGCAAAACTGGGTGAGCATCAGACTCTAAGGCATACAGGCTTGAAAAGTTTTACTTAGCAAGTGAACTTACCTTTCCAAAGAAGCCCAGCCCAATAAATACTGAATCAGGTTTCAAACTACTTAGCAGATGTAACCCAGATCTCTTGACACAATGAGGAAAGAATAGGTCAAAGAAATAAAATATGCAGTGTCAGGTAGTTTGAGATTATATTGTTTGATTTGGAGATTGATAAAATTGTGCATAAATGAATAAAATCATAACCTCAGGAAGTCATAAAATTATATTAGTATAGAATAATGAAAGAAAATAAACCCATGGGATTAATATTTTGAAGTAGGTACTCTAACAATTTTTGTAATATTTTATGTATATGAAACATCTAAAGTCATTTAAAATAATTTGATTCATCAGATTTATGACTATTGAAATATTTTGAGATTTGACTAATTTTATATTCAATATCTAAATGTTTAAGAGATTTTTACTGATACAGTTGATATTTAAATTTATGAATTTATGTTAACATTGCTCTCTAGATACATAATCTTTACAAATCATGATTCGTTAAAAAAGGACACACAGAAGAGAGAGCCCATCTTCAACTTCTAAGATTCTACACTGAGGCCACTGACCCTGATCAGCCAAAGCATGAGAGATCTTATCACATGGAGCTGATTTTTTTTTTTTTTTTTTTTTTTTTAGCTGAGCCAACCTGCTACCTGTTGGTCACTCAGTGGCAGCTCAGCTCAGGCCAGGAATCAAACCAGTGACACTGTTGCTCAGAGCTCACACTCTTGAGCGAGCTCTTAACCAACTGAGCCACTCGGCCAGCTCTCATGTGGAGCTGATTTTGGACCACCTAGCCTTTCTGGATGGTGAGGAAGCTGGGATGAGAAATTATAATTTAGCCTGTTAAATATTATTAATGAAATTTACCTCTCGAACATAAAGATTTCCCTTACTCTGTTCTTTAAAGGAACTTTATGTTTGGATTTTTATCCAACTCAGAGTGATAACCATTTATTTCCTAAACAAAGAGAGACTAGAAAATTATGAAATGTGATTATTTTGTACTCAGTGACACAGACAAAATATAAAGCAAAATTTCAAATCCTCTAAATCTGAACTCCTTATGCGACATGACAGATGCTTCCCAGGGAATGACCAATCTAGTCTTTCGTCCATCCTATTGGGACAATTTCCTGTGGTTCTGTGTCTACTTGAAGCAAAGTTAATTAGTGAAGTTCTAACAATCCAATAAAAATAAGCCATGCACGTTATCTAGAACATATTCCCTCTCTGATATTTCTTATGGTCCAAGGACAACAGGGTGTGAAGAGTACTGGGGCTTCCAACCCTGCCCTAGTGTGTTCTACTCAGTTAACCCAATCTCATTTCCATCAGCTTTATCTTTTCTCCCATCCCCACCACATCACAGTCCTAGTCCCATGCCTTTGCTACCACTTATTCTTTTACTTGTCCACGCTCGTCTCTCTCATCATTTTTTTTTCCCACTTGAAGTTCTTCCTCCATTGAAAATCTTCCATGCCTACCTCAACTCTTGCTCTTGTTTAATTTTTTTAAAAAGGTGCACAGGAGTTTTCACAAACAATCTTATTGAAGGTAAGCACTATATCCCCTTCATCTGTGGATCACAATTTCATCTTATACCCCGTTCGCCTGGTACAGCATGCTGACTGGTAAGCTACTACCTCCACTCCCACCTGCCTTTCTGTATTCTTCTTGAACATACTAGAGCAAGGACATTACAAATCATAATTCTTCGCCTTCTGCCTTCCTTCCTGTTAGGCTCTGCAGATAGGTATAATAGAGTGAAAAGGGAAGTTTTGAGAAGGGAGAAGAAACTTGTACCTTCTGTTTTTATTTCCTATTCCTCTCAGTTACTCAGCAACATATCCTCACCCTGGCTAGAGCAGTTTGTTCCATTTCCTTTTTCCCCCACACTCCCCAGACCAGCTCTTTGTGTCACCTCAGAGGTGTCAACTGCAGCTATCAGTGACCTCAAATTTTTGAGGTACTGGAGTCATCCAGGAAAAGCCTGATC
>NW_017732264.1:421992-423068 GCF_001890085.2 Hipposideros armiger
AATCTTTGTTTATAATTGTTTTTAATGTTTTGCCAAATTTAAAGGCTATGAAATTGTACATTTTTTCATGTTTATCCATTCTGGTCAAGAGTATAAACATGTACAATCAAAGTAGTATACCCAAATTAAAAATATAAACTTCACCTCAAGATTTACATACTAAAACATCAATTATAAAATTATCATTTTCAACTTATAATTGTTCAACAATTAGTTCAAACTTTTCAATTCCTTCCTTGCTTTTGTACAGGTCAATTTCATGATTTTCTCTTTGCAGTGTTTTCAATAAATGTAATTCACTGAAAGCTTGAAAAGCTAACGCTTTTGGGTCTTCATTCATTGAATATTTTTATTAAACATCTCCAACTGATTTTGTTCAAAATAAAAACAAAATTAAGACCTCTAAATAAAAGAAATCACATTTTTATTTATTGATAAAAAGAAGCAAAGAGATACTATACACATCACAATGTTGAAGTCTACTTTTTCCTAGTTAATATAAATTTTGTCATTAAAATTTTGACGAGTAAAAGAGATCAAATATATGGTGATGGAAGGAGAACTGACTCAGGTGGTGAACACACAACGTGATATTTAGATGATGTATTACAGAATTGTACACCTAAAACCTATGTGACTTTACTAACCATTGTCACCCCAAATACTTTAATTAAAAAAAATTTTTGAAGTTATTGTTTATATGTAAACATATTTTTAAGTTTTAATATACTCAGTTTATTTATATGTTTGTAAATATGGCTGTTTGGATAAATACATTATTTGTGTAGTAACATCAATTATGATGTTACTTAAAATTTCTTAGTATGATGATTTAGCAACCTACAGAATCTAGTCCCCAGATTTTCTAATTTAGTGATTTAATGAAGCTCAAGTGTGTTTCTATGTGAAATATCACTGCAAAAACAAGTAATTTTACCGTCATGTTTCACTTTTTAACTGAATTTACAGAAAAATTCGAAATAATAACAGATCTTCACTTGAATAGAATGAATTCCCAAAACTTTATATTAATTCTATAGTTGGATGAAAATTTGAAACATTGTTACAAACAAATT
>NW_017732264.1:424343-425939 GCF_001890085.2 Hipposideros armiger
ATAGGCACCTACTGCCACGGACTATATTAAACTGACATCTTTAAACTTAAATTCTTCATATAAAAACAAACTACTGATGTATATGCTAATGGTTCTTCAGCAGTGATACACCTTGTGTCTTTCATGTGGTTGTTGATATTACTACATGCCCCATGGCAGATATTTAGAGTCCAAAAAATATTTTGTTCAAATAGTACTTCATTATCTGTTTTTTTGAGAAATGAAGAGCTTTATAACGTCTTATACATTATAAAAGATGAAAGAATTCTAGCTTCCTATTTTCCAGCTGAATGATATGGAAGTCCTTTCTTTTTTTTTGCATCTTGGTTTTTTCACTGTCAAAACATAAGTTCTGTGAAGGATGGTTTGGAATAGAGAAAGAAGGGAAGAAGAAGGACTGCTGTAGTCTATTTTGATAGAGTAGGACAGCATGTTCCTAAGTGCGCTCCACAGAGCAGTGATTCTTCTTCTGCATGAAGCTAGGGGTGTTCTAACATGATGAAAAGCTAAATGTAGAGATAGTGTTCAAAGACATTTGTCCCCGACCTTGCTTTATTTCCCTGGAGGAGAATTTGTGATTTTGCTGCAACAGGACAAACTAAGGTTTGTACACATTCTCATAAACTGAAGTTCATCTATTAATTGGTTAAGTTCTTCAAAAACGGCTAACACTGATTTGGAGAATTAAAAATTGTGCCCCAACAAAAAGTGAGCTTTTAGACCTGAAAAGGCCTGCTTTGCTTGTGTCACAGACAGCAGCTCGACCTTCCCACAGCCTGCCTTTCACTTTCCTCTCTGACTTCTTAAGGACCAAGAGAAGGTATGTTGAGATCTGTAAATTGGCTTATGTTAGATGTGCACAGCATATTTCTGATAAATTTTGCATTCTTGGTAAAATTCAGGAAATTAAGAGTGCAAAATATTTATGTATAATATATATATATTTTAAAAGTTTCCTTTGTCAAATACATTTTGGAAACCCAGGCTTCAGCAAGGGTAAAACAGAATGTGTATGTTTCACTGAAGAAAAATGTAAACCTTTATTATGCAAATATGTGTTGTGCATCTGCATCTCCAAGAAGGAAGAAGAATTTGCAGTATTTGCCAAACTTATCTGATCACAGAAAATTCTGTGGGCCTAGTGTAATGTGAAATGCACACTGGGAAAAACTGAGTTAATCAAGAGATAATCAGAGCCTCAGCCATAGTGTTTGCAGCACTTACGTTAAAATTCAGAGCTAAATTTCCTCCCCCATCATAGGACTTCATTTTGTCCAAAGTAAGAGTTAAATCATCTTGAATTCATGTACTTACTAGACAACTTCTTTTTAAACAGCTACCTACAGAAACATACATGTACATATACATGCATACATAAATGATTATAAGAAATTTGGAAAAATATATAGTTGATTGGTGAAAAAGTATTTCATATTCTCCCTTTTAAATATAACTCTGGTTATGCATCTTTATATTTAATTGCACTGCTTTAAAAAAATTTTTTTTTACATATTGGAGATTTTAAATATTTGATTTTAATAGTTGTATAGTATCCCAATCCTTTAATTAACATCTTTGAGCAAAAAGCTCCTAGAT
>NW_017732264.1:426179-460713 GCF_001890085.2 Hipposideros armiger
TTAGTATTATCATTAATGTAGTAACACTTACTGAGTTCTTAACGTGTACCAGATACTATTTTAGGCACTTCACACTTACTATATCTTTACTCTCCACTTAATTCTGAGGTACTTACTATCATTAGTCTCATTTTATAAAATAGTATTTAAGGCACAGAGATGTTAAGTAATTTACCCAAAGTCCTACTCAGCTAGCCAGGAGCAGAGTCCAGATACAAACCCAGACAGTCAAATTTCAGAGCTCCCTTTCTTAAGCACCACTCTTTAGCAATTAATAGAACAATATATAATACATTTATGCTGCTCAACCAATATGCAGGTACCTATAATACAGTTCTGAGCTTAGTCATCCACTTTGCCTGACTAGAGTATTGAGATTCAGAATTATTGGGGATAGTTCTTATATGTCTTTCTTTCTTCTTCTGTTGTATTTATTCCAATCATCCAGTCTCCTCTCTGCATCACTAACTTCAGCATTAAGTTCTTCGCCAAATAGACATTGTTGTTTCCTGATATCTGTGTTAATATTGTCAAATGAAAAGTCAACATTATTTTTAGATCCTGCTGAGTAGCTCAGTTGGTTAAGAGCTCGCTCAAGAGTGCGAGCTCTGAGCAACAGCGGTTTGAGTCCTGGCCCGAGCTGAGCTGCCGCTGAGCTGCCAACAGGTGGCAGGTTGGCTCAGCTAATAAACAAAAACAAACAAACAAAAAAGTCAATATTATTTTTATAAATATGAGGTAGGTAAAAAATCAATTATGGGGGAATTATACTTCCAACGGACATATTAATTATAAAGCACGTATGGAATCATATGCACATATGGACATGCATTCCTGTGCATATAGCGCTCATGATCCAATCAAAGCAGCAAGTAACATTCACAGGGAAGCAGGAACTTGCATGGTTGTTTGGATGGAAAATCTCTCAAAAGTTCCAATTATCTGTTTCTTTTACCTAACACCCTAGTGGCTTGTCTACCTGGCAATTACATTTCCTAGATCTAGATAATCCATTTTCCCCATCAATGGTTGGCTGAGGCCTGGATAGAGTTCATCTTAGTGTGAAGCAGCCACTTTGAAATTGTAATTTGAATTTACTCAAATATCTTCAGTCTTAATTCCGTTAGATTTATTTTCTAGTAAACATATACGAAGTTAGGTTTGCCAATGGTCTCCACGTAAAACATTTATTCCTTTGTTTAATTTTCAGGCTATTTTAGAATTTGGATATATTAGAAACGGGTCAGCATTCCATTGGGCACCAAATATGTACAACTAATTTTTTTTCCTGGCAAATAGTGTTATATATATTAATTATAAATAATTATATACATTAATATAAAGGAAATATAGTTATTCTTACATTTGCCTTAAAAACTGACCAATGTATGATAGGACTGGTTCACAGTATTCTTTTTTATGAAATAAAATAATTAATAAAACATAAAACTATAAATATTACACTTGTTACCATTAATGGTTTATAATTCATACACAGAAGAACTTTCAGTCTCTGAAGTAACTTCTCCTCAGCTTTGCAAAACTTTCTTTTTGCTTGTTTTGAGTTTCTTATTTTACCTAAATCTTCATAACTAAATAACATTAAAAAATAAATGTTAATGTCACTTGGATTGTAATAGAATGCATTTTAATTTATATACAAGGTACATTTGGTAGTAAATATAAGCAAGCAAAAACTATGGCAGGGTGAAGATTTCTTAAATGATTTTCTCCTACTCTTACCCTGTTAAAGTAAATGTCTCTCCTTTGAAAATAATTAAGAATAATTTTCATGAAAATAACAACTACCACCCATCAGTTGCACAAGGTTATTAGTGGAAAGGTTATTTCAATATGGGTTAGAGAAGCTGGCTCTTCAAGACTTCATTCTTGATTGCTGAGAAAAAAATACTCTCTTTGAGGATTTCATTTAACTTATTGCTTCTACTATATTGCCCTTAAAAAAGTGAAAAACTTCCTCTATTTAAAGTAGTTTCCTTTCTTTTTTCCACTATACAGAACTTGTTCCTACGATTCTTTGTTAGTATCTCAGGAAGTCCATAAACAATGAAACATTTTTTTTTTGCCAATAAAGACTCACATGGCCTAAAGGAGTTCACAGATTTTCATCTATATTGTATTGTGGATAGCCTGTAAAATTTTGTTTTAATAAAAATAAAAAAAAGGTCTACTCTTTAAAAACTTCCAAACAAGTGCCACAGGGTGTTGCTACTTCAAGATAAAGATGTATGTTAAATTTATTTTCTAATGCCTTGCAACATTTAGTATAGTAAAACAGTACCTGCCACATAGTAATACTTCAATAATTTTGCACTGAAATACAGAATCTGTGAAAGAAGCAGCTAGGTATCATTCCATAAAGAATTACTTATGCACATGAGAGGTGCATCAACTGTCGCCTCTTTGTATCATACTTGATACATCTCCAAATTCATTCCTCACAAATTTCACTTCTGGTCAGTCACTGGAGTCACAACGGTAGGACTAATCTGATCCCTTCCCTTTTGGTCCACTGACTTATTCAAAGGGCGGGCAGAGCAAAGCTCATTAAGAGTAATATAACTCGCCTAAGATTTAGAACATTCAAGTGTTGGTCCCACTTTCCCACCTACTCTGTAAATCCCTTCAGCCTTTTAGAGTCTCAGGCTTCTCATCTGCTCAATTGGAAGGACAGTATGATCCATTCTTGATCAACGATTGATTTGAGATACCCAATGAAATAAGTTAAAGGAAAGGTTTAACAATTGAAACATACTAGGAAAATGTAAATAATTATGGTAAAGGGCTGAAACTGACTATTCAGCAATTTGCCTGGATCTTCCCTAATTTATCCTACAATCCAGCTGGGTTTGTTTGTTTGCTTGCTTGCTCATTTGTTTTTATAACATTTAGAACTAATAATCCAAATTTCTATCAGCCATACAACAGCAACAATAGCGGGTAACATAGAGTGCTTACCATTTAATAGGCACTGGTTTAGGTGCTTACATTTAATTTTTGTAAGAATTATATGAGGTAGATACTAATACTATCTACATAACATGCACAGGCAAATGAAAGCTGAGAGAGGCTCAGCAGCTTGTCCACAGACAAATAGTTCTTATGTGTGAGAGCCTATCTCCAAAACTAAGAACGACTGACCCCACAGTCCATGTGATTAACCGATTGGCTATTATGTCCCCTAAACGCACATCTTTTTGTACCTTTCTCTCTGCATCTGCCAAGATGAAAGCACCAGGTGTGAAAGCTTCTGATATCTCTTCCTCTGACAAAATGAGATTCCAGAGAGAAATGAAAATTAGGCCACAAATTTAATATAAAACAGAGGTCAGACTTGAGAGGCCTTATCTATTGAATAGCAGCCGTTTAAATAGCTTGAAAGTTCCTCTCACACAGAATAATCTCTGCAAATTCAATTCAGTTACATCAATGTGATTATGAACTATGTAATGACTTATGAAAATTTAAATTTAGAAGCAAACAGATTGATTTGTCCGCTGCTGACCAGAGTCTATTCTGTAGACAGGCACAATTTTATGTAAATCACCTCAAATGCTGTTTTCTTCTCCTAAATTACATGAAACTGGCATTTGCTTGTGTACATTATTTCCTGGGCAGCAGGAACCTTGCCTGGCACCTGGAAGCCCAATACGAATCCAAATGTGGAAGTGAGGAGAAAGTATTAGGGATAGGAAGAGTTTCCATTTTTAATATCAGAAATTGACCAATGCATTGAGGCTTTCGTGTGATTTAATAGAAAAATTTGGAATTAGAATCAGAAAGAGCTGAGTTCTAATTTGATATGGACGATTTTTGCCCTTGCAGAAAGTGGCGTCTCTTACTTCGAGCGTCTGTCTGTTTTTCATTCTTCCAACATTTACCTAGACCTTCCTAAATGTCAGTCACTTGAATAAGTCTCTGGGAGATGAGCAGCATAAAGTCCCTTGATAAAGTAATTTATAGTCTAAAGATGGGGTAGATATAATTCCAAATAAAGGTCATAAATTCTGCAGTACTGGAATACAATAATGGAGGTAAAGGAAGACGGACCATTACAGAGAGAATTATCAATATCATTTCAGTAAGGCAGGCTTCTGAGGAAAGACCATGCTTGAAAAATACACTTTTATGGATGGTAAATAATTATATGCATTTAGCATCACCATTATTGGCAATAAATACAACTGTATGTGTTGGACTGATCCCAATAATCTACATCTAAATGCTAGTTTGCTATATTATTGTACAAGCGTAAAACAAGGAATTAGCTCCTACCTTTCAAAACCTCTCCTGTTCTGCTTAAACAAATATTTTGTTAATAGCATATTCAGTATTATTTTGCGCCCATAAATGATGCTCACTGGACTGGAACTCCCATAAATGGCACAGGAGCAGTCAGAACACTGTATCCCAATTCAAAATGTGTTTTTTTATCTGTAGGAATACAAATGCAGTTAAGTCACTCATATCTACCTGCCATACACTCAAAAGCAAGTAAAGGAGTTAGGTAAGGGCACCAGGAGCTGCCCACACTACCCTTGGCTCAATACACTCATCCTCATCTCTGCCCCTCACTTGCTCCTTCATCCAGAAGATTTTGCTTCTGCACTCATTTTTTTTCCTAGTCTCTCTGTTGTGCGAAATATCTGGGCCATTGCATCTAAAGCTGTTTGTCCTGAACATGAAGGATTTATGAGAATTATTTTCATTTTTAAAAGAGATCTGAATATTACTAAAGTTTATGAGAAATAGTTCCAGACTGTGCTTCTGATTTTAGATGTTGTTTCCCAGGAATGTAATAAGCCTTTCAATCATTTAAAAATATAATTTAATACAGAAAAAGAAAAAAAATCATGAATGTAGAGATTGATGAATTTTCAAAAAGTGAATGTACCCATGTAAGCTTTACACATCAAAAATAGAATAATGAAAGCACCTCAAAAGTATCCCATCCTCCTTACCAAAAAGTAATCACTATTCTAATATGTAATACCACAGATAAATTTTGCTAGTATTTAAATATATAAACATGAGGTTAGACAATATATATATTCTTTTATTTCTGGGATTATTTTTACTCAGTATTATGAAGTTCCTCCATTTCGCTAAATGAAGCAGTTTATTCTCATTACTATACATTATTCCATTGTAAAAATACACTAATATTTTCTTTATAAATTCTACTATTAGTGGGTATATGTTATTTTCAGATTCTTTGTAAACAAATAATGCTACCCTGAATATTTAGTGTGTATATTTGGTGCACATATGTGCACTATTGTGAATGTACCTAGAATTTGAACTGATGGGCTCTTGGATAGATGTATGTTCAACCAAAATGTTTTTATGATTTTGCAAACTCACAAAGAGTGGATAAGAGTTTCAGCTACTCATTCTCACCAACATGGCATTTTTGGTCTTTTCAATATTAGTCATTCTGGTGGGTGTACAGTAGCATTGATTTATGGTTTTAATTTGTATTTCCCTTATCACTAATGGGAATGATCAATTTTCCATATGTTAAATAGGCATTGGAATATACTCATTTGTGATATTCCTATTCCGGTAACTTGTTTTTTTTTTCTAACTGGGTTGACTGTTGAGATTGGCAGAAAAATGAAACTCTAAAATGTCCATACTTTGATCCTAGAATTTGTAAATATGTAAATATGTTACCTTATGTAGCAAAAAGAGCTTTGTAGATGTACTTAAGTTAAGGATTTTGAAATTTATCCCGGATTAAGTAGGTAGGTCCAGTTTGAGGTCTCAAATGAGATCTTACAGGTGGAACTGTAAGTCAGATAAACAGGTTAGATGATGACAGTGTGATAATGATTTGATGCCACGTTGATGATTCTGAGATGTTCTCTTAACAGGACTGGAGAGAAGCCTCTAGCTGCTGAGGGCAGTTCCCATGTGACAGTCAGTAACGATACGGAGACCTCGGCCTGGAACTGAATTCTACCAACACCTAAATGAGCAAGGAAATGGATTTGTCCTGGCTCCTACAGAAAGGAATGCAGCCCTGCTAATGCTTTGATTTTAGCCCAGTCAGACCTATGACAGATTTCTGACTTGCAGAACGACAGGAAAATGAAGTTATATTATTTTAAGCCACTAAGTATGTGGTAAGTTGTTATGGTCGCAAAAGAAAACTACCATTGCCTTTTTATTGTTGATTTGTGTAAGTTCTTTATATATTTTTAAATATGAATTAAACATTGCAAAGACCTTGTCCCCACCTGTGATTTCCTTTTCTTCTCTTAATGCAATATTTTGATAAAAGGATTTCTTAATTATAATCTAATCCAATTTATCAATCTTTCCTATATAGTTAATTAGTTGTGTGTCTTATTTACAATATAACTGGCTACACCAAGCTCATTAAGATATTCTCTCAGTTATCTTTCACAATTAATTTTATAATCCACTTGGATATATCTTTGCATATGACATGACACGCATCCAGCTTCATTTCTTTCCATGTGGATATCCACTGGACCCTTCACCATTTATTTAAAAAACTGCTTTTTCCCCTACTATTTTCCAATTCCCATTTGTTATATATCAAGTGTTTCTACATACATGTCTTTTTCCAACATCTCCTCTTTTCATTACTTTTTTCTTGTGTCAATACTATACAATTTTAATCTATTGTATTTTTTAAAGTCTTGATAATTGTTATTAAAAGTCAGCCAAATTTGTACTTCTTTAAGTCTGTGTGTTTTGTATTATTTTGCTTTCCCCTTGGCATTTCCACATACATTTTAGAATTAGCTTTCATACTACCCCCCGCCCCCCCACACACACACACAAAATTCTGCTGGGATTTTAATTAGGGTTTTATTAAATATATAAATTTGGGAAGAATTGGCATGTTTATGATATTATGTCTGCCAATTCATAAACATGGAATACCACTTCCTTTAGGTCTTATCTATTTTTTTCTCAATTATGTGTTGTAGTTCTCTGAAAATATCATATATCATTCATTAGATTACTGTACATATCATGTTTTATATTGTGAAAACTTGTATCTTTCACATTTTATTTTCTAATTGTTGATTGCATATAAAAGTTGATATTTTATAAGAACCTCATATAGAATTTTCTAAATCGCTTAATTATAATAGTGTGTCTACATATTATATTGTATTTTCTAATCCTCACCACTTCTAGTCATTCACCTTTGGTTATTATTAAAGGCTAGCCAGTGCTAATATACAAAGAAAGAAATATAAATAACACCCAGATTGTAGACAAAAATGCAAAACTATCTTTACTCACAGATGACATAATCATCTATGTAGATAATCATGAAATTTACAGAGAAAGCTTCTAAATTACAGTTTCAAAATACAAGAGCAATTATATTTCTGCATACTAGCAATAAACAATTTAAAATTACAATTTTAAAACCACACCACTTATAATATCATTAAATTATGAAATATTTAGGGATAATTCTATCAAAAATACACAAAGTAGATAAGAGTTCGCATGCTGAGTGGTAATGTGTCCTACCCACTTCCTATCTATTGCACATTGGATAAGATTTGTATGAGTTTATGTTTCCACACCAGTAAACATGGAATGAACTTTTCGCACTCTCATTGATAATGTAAGGATTATCAACATATTGCATGCAAGTTATTAGCATGATACCATGCAGAAGGAATTCAATGCATGACAAGTGCTATTTGAGACTTAGTCCCAGCAATAAGAAACAGAATTTCACTCAAAATAATTTCTTTGGATAAAATTTAATGAAACAATTTATAAATGTGTGTGCAGGATTCAGTCTGGTGGTGAAAAGGGGTGTGACGTTGAGTGGGTAAGGGAAGGTAACAGTGTTTTTGGAGCTCATTGAATGCTGTTACCACAGAGCAGGAGATGGCCAGTAAGAACAGCAGTCATGGAGTGACTTGGCCGCTGCTAGAACTGTGGTGCTGATTTACACAAGGAGTGAGGCAAGGAATGCTGTGACCTCTGTTTCTTCTTGCCCTCTGATGACCTGATGATGAGTCCCACTGAGTGAATATAATTATGAGCCAGAAGACAGGAAGATGTGGGAGAGGCAGTTCTAGAGGCCAGTCCTTCCACACACACAGTAGGGAAGACAAGGACAGAGAAGGCAGAGGTTGAATCTAGGGGTATCAAATGGAGGTTAACCTGTACAATTCCTTTCTTCTCTTCTCAGAAAATACAATAAAAAAAAAAAAAGAGGTACTATGAATGTCAGTTTCTCAGCTTCAGTTGTCTTCAAGACACCTGGCTCTGTGGAAGTTCAGTGTTCTTCAATAATTTGACCATGTCTGTTAGACAAATGAGGCCACAAGCTGACTTAATGATACCAGTGGTATGCTATCACCTAAAATGCATAACTCATTTTTCACTATTTGACATTTAAGTAATTAGCATACTATGGAGTAACCGGAGCTACCCTAATTTTCTCATTTATTATGAAATATTATTGGACAAAAGCATGTAGATCATAGTAACTCATCAAGACAGGCAAGTGGTTTAATAGAAAATTCCAGATGCATAAAACATAATCCATTCTGCATGATGGAAACCGATTGGCACATTTGGCTGAACTAACACACAGTGATACAAATTACTCTTTCCTACATTTGCACCTTAAAATTGGTGCCTTTGTATATGCATGGTCCTTCTACTTAAAGCATTATTTACCCCCAACAATGTGTGTTGAAACCTTACCCATCCATCCTTTGCAGGCTGGCTCAAATAAGACATCATGGTATGCTTTTCTGATTTCCAAACTAAAAGGAACTTTGTCCCTTAGTGGTGTCATTAATACTGTGCCCTGCTCTTATGTCATTATCCATTTTATCAGTAAACCTGTCCTATCAATCATACTTCTTTATTATATGAATCCTTTCATATTCCTTCCCTCTGTCTGTGCCTTAGCTCCTGTCAACACATTCTCTACGCAGGGCTCTGCAATATATTCCTAACTGGTCTTAATCTCCTTGTTCACACCTATTTTCAACAGCAGGCTGACTTCCTTAAAAACAACAACAAAACAAAATCCAATTATTGAACTTTCCTGCTTCAAATCCTTTAATTATTTCTCATTGTCATAAAGGTCCATTTCATTAGAATGAGATTCAAAGCCTTTCAGGAGTCAACCCCTAACTTCCTAGCCTCATGTCTTGCCACTTTCCAGAATTTCTTGAGCTTAACTACTTAAGCTACAGTGTTCAATTTCCTTCACTAGTCAGGTTGGTTCATAGCCTCATACTATTGTATATGGTATTCCCTTTACCTGTAAATCTTATCCCATAACCACCCTAAGACTCAGTTTGTATCCTCACCAATTTCTTTGAATCCTTCTAGCTCAAATCAAATGTTATCTACTTCATAAACTTCTTCGAATGATCATTTAGTCACTCCATATTTTCCCAACCTATGTTTAATTTAAATATGATTTCCCATCCTGAATTATAGAAAGCTGCTACACATTGATTTCCTCAAAGATCTGAATTGTATAATATTCTTTGTATCTTCAGCCCTCATCTCATTATCTCATTGCCTGGCATATATATATATATATATATATATATATATATATATATATATATATATATATATATATATATGTTTAAATGTTTATCGGAAAAAAATGAAATTGAATTCTAATTCAATTTCACTTGCTCTGTTAAGTTGTGATGTAAAATTAAAATTTTAGAGAATTTTAATTCTCTAAAAATGATACTCTCTGGTTCTATAAGGATATCTTTAGTCTGGTTTAACTCATTGCATCTACAAGAATTTAAAAATTTAAGTTTCTAAAAATTATTCCTGTCAGTCATTCTATCTATACAACAAATACAGGACTTTATAACAAAACAGGCATTTTGTCAGTGATACTTTTTCTTGCTGAATTGTCTAACAATTTATTTTGGCCCATCAGTTTAGCCCCAAAATGACTATATCACGGTGGTATGGAAAGCCTAAGTTGCCTGAGGCGCAAATAATATGTGTTGGGTACCTCCTGACCTCCTGTGTGCCCACAGGGCACCTAGCTAAAGAATTAGGACATAGTACTAAAACAGGCAGACAAAACTCATGGCCCCAAGGGTACAGATGAGGAAATAGATATTATAAGAAAACAAAAAAAAATGATTTTAGATTACAGTATGTCTGTGGAGAAGATAAACTAAGGTGCCATTACAGAAAATAATGGGGGGACTACTTTAGCAGGGCTTACCAAAATAGTTGGTGAATGTCTTCAACTAACAATAAAAAAGGAGTAATGACTATCATGAAATGAACGGTGTATTCTGTTTTATTGATAAACTCATATTGCCCTGTATAGTGTATTAAAATGATTAATTCAATTGTAAGATGGAATTCAAAGTGGAATTTCTTGATTCATTCTTTTTTTTTTTTTAACATTTATTAAGTAATATAAGTATAGTTCTCCCCTATGGAACTTATCTACTAGAAGAGATAAGATAAAAATAATTGCATAAATAATCATCATTTTTAATTGAAACTTTATCATACCCCCATACTTAAAATTGAGATTTTAATTTGAAAATTATGGATAAACTACAAGGTCTAAATCACAGTCACACTGTAAAACAAAGGGGGGGAAAAACACATGGTAGATTAAATATTATGTACCTGAGACCATGTAGAGGTGCCTTACCATGTGCTATTTCATTTGTCTTCACATTCATGCCCCCTGACTGGCAGTGTTACCCAAACAGCTTTTCTTTTAAGGAACCATTACTCAAAAATGGATAAGGGCCCTGCCCTGCATCACATAGTTTCATATCAGAGGCAGGGTTCAAACACAGCTGTCTAAGTCAAGGCCCTTCCTAGTCATCTAATATATTCTACATCAAAAAGTAGGAAAAGCAACAACAAAAAACCATAAATTATTTGTGTGAATAAATGAGACATTTAGAATTTAAAATGTTCATTTTAGTTTCATCCAGCTTCCACTGGGAGGTTCAAATATAATAAAATTTAGAGTTCCTTATAAGAAAAAATTACAACCATTCTTTAGATATAACCTAAACTGTTATTGTAATAATCAATAAAAATAAATATTATTGTTATCATCCCATTTGATTGAAAAAAAAAACAGCCCCAGGGAAGATGAAACGACTTGCCCAGGGTCACAGAGACAGTATATGGCATAAGCATGTAGGCTCTAAAGGCACTGTTCTTTCTCCAATATGTTCTATTATAGTTTTTTTTTTAAATACAAGGTCAGACAATTAAGTTTGTGAACTTATCCTAGAAAAAGTGCTAAGCACCTCACTGCTGAATATCAATATGGTCACCTTCAAAGTGCTCCCCTTGGGAAGCTATGCAGTGATTCCAGTGCCTAGTCCACCCTTCAAAGCAATTTTGGAACTCTTTTTCTGGAATGTCCATCAGAGCTGTCGTATCACCCTTGATGCCCTGAATGCCATCCAAATATCTTCCTTTCAATATTTCCAATGAAAGAAGTCATTGGGGTCCAGGTCAGGTGAGTAGGGAGGGTGTTCCAATACAGTCATTTGTTTACTGGCTAAAAACTCCTTCACAGACAGTGCCGTGTGAGGTGGTACATTGTCCTGTTGCAAGAGCCATGAATTGTTGGTGAAAAGTTCAGGTCCTCTAACTTTTTTATGCAGCCTTTTCAGCACTTCCAAATAGTAAACTTGGTTGTTTATCTAGTTGGTACAAATTCATAATGAATAATCCCTCCGATATCAAAAAATGTTAGCCACATTGTTGCAACAAGTTGACAAACTTAATTATCCGACCTTGTATAAATCTCTAATCCTTTCAATTTATATTTTTAGCAAAATACATTAAAAAAAATACATTTTCAGTTATATACTCTCATATAAAATAATTTTTGTCTTTTAATAATACTGTAAAGCAAGAGATCTTCAAGCTCATGTAACAGTTGTTAGCCTTAAAATATGCAATGACTTCCAAATCATCTTGCCAAATGAGTGCAGCAGCAAACACCCTGATGGTCATAACATTAATATAATCATAAAGTACCATTACATTAATTAGGACTTTGTAAATGCCGTAATTAAGATATTTCATGACAGCTGTCTTTCCTGTCCCTGAGCGTTCCCAAGAAATCTCCCAACACCACTTATTTCTTAACCGTCATCTGCCTAGAGCTGGGAGAAGCCATCTGTTGGTATATTTAAAATGTTAAGTGACAAAGGTATTTCAAACCATTCCATCCCTTAGAATAATTTTGGGGGGAGGGAATAAAAGAAGGCCTCAGCAACCCATTTCTAAGTGATTTTTAGCTAAAACTAGATGGGAAAATACCTGGAATTATTTTTAATCTTGCATCAGCATTAAATAATATAAACAGTCTAGAATTTGGAGTCAGGTAGATCTGACCTGAGGTCTGGCCATGTGACTAAGGGCAAGTTTACCTATGCTCTCTGAGATTCAGTGTCTTCATCTTATGATGGAGAAACATCATAAACGAGGACAGTCATGCCAACTTTTCATTACTGTTGGGAAAATTAAAGGACAAATATCATGTGTAATGCCTTATAAAATTTCCAATGAAGACTAATTTTATTTTAAAATATCATTAGAATGACTCTAATGATGATATGTGCTGTCTTTTTCTGACCATTTTATGCAGCTTTGGAAAATGTGTTCATTTCAGTCCTCAAAATGACTTCTCAGGTTGGATTATACTTATTTTATTAAATTTAAGAAGTAGCAAAGAGAATCTTAAAATATAAAAAAAGAGAAGTAATTTGTACTGTAATCCACCATTCTTTTGATTTTGAGCAAATCACTTCACTGGACCTCATGTAGAAAATGATGGAAAAATTAGGGATAGCATAGTTTTATTGTTAGGGAAATAAATTAAAATAGCAATAATAGATCACGTTTTCTCTTTTTTAAATCTCATTCTTGATGTTGTTTTTATGATGACTCTTGTTATTATGAGTTTCAGTGGGTCAGCACTGCCCACACTGTTGTGTACTTTCATTTTCACAGCAGTTATATGGAATGGGTACTGTCAGTAAGAACATTTTGGGAGACAAAGAGACTAAGTCTAAGATTAAGCTACCTGCTTAATGTCATACAGTTGTTAAGTGACAGAATCTAGGCAAAATCCTAAAACAAACTCACACTGAATTCCATGCTTTTAATCTTTTCTGATAGTTCTTTGCAATTTGAAAAATACTACCTAAGTGGGAAATATTGGTGTACAGAATAAAGAGCCTATACTCTGATGGTACATTTTATCTCTGCCTGGTGCAAAAAGGCATTTCTCATTGTCAGGAAAAAACAGTAAACACTTAAGTAGACTTACTATGTGTTTTACAAAACTGAACTGACAATGTTCCCAACACAACAAGGTAGCTATTTTTTTCCCCTTACTTTATAAAAGAGAGAGCTGAGGCAAAAAGGTTCAGTGTTTTGCCCAAGGTCACAGTATTAAGTGGGAAAATAGGATTCAGGTTTCAGGGGTCTGAGCTGCTACACTGTGTTGGCTTGAGAATCATAGAGCAAGTTTTTGTGTGTTTGTTTGTTTTATGCTTATGTTTGTTTGTGGTGTGTGTGCGTACTGCTTTGAAAGATTAATAATTACTTTAATCAAATAAGAGAATATTAAGTGCCAGTCTCCTTACACATACCCTTTCCAATGATCACTATCCTGAAATTTGAATTATTTATCTTTCTCTCTACCTGCTCCCTCCTCCTCTTTCTCATCGTCTTTCTCCTTTTTCTCTCCCTGTTTTCCTCCTCTCTGTTCTCCTTTTATAAGACAGAGTAACTGAGCCTCAGAGATGTTCCATGATCTGACCAAGATATCAGAGCTAATGAATAGCATAAGTGTTACCTGAACCTATTTTTACATGGTCTGATTGGTTCTAGGGTCTGAATTTGTTCTGCTATATCACACTGCTTCTAATTCAGAGATTTCCTAGACTTTTCAAGTAGCTAAAAAAAAAACAGCCATTTCTCAAGATTGTGACTAAGTTGTAATTGACAAGATAATGAGTATTTTGTGATATGACTTAGCTATTGAGGACTGTTGAACCCTACCTCTAGGAAGATTTGTAAAAATCCTATATCTGCATCTTCTTTTGCACAAGAGAGCAGGGGGTATTTGGAAAGGTAGGATATAAATCAAGATTCGATATCAAGAGTTTCTTGTTAAGTATCTCTCTTAAGGGTCTTAAGGGACTAGACACTACAGTTTAAGGCACACTATATGAGTTTAGGCATAACCAACAGCTATGACTCATCTGTGTATCTGTAAATGAACCACGGGGTAAAAGCCACAGCCAATTAACTTGTGTACATTTCAACTGCTATAATTTCTGCAACATATGGTACACCGTTCACCTTGAGGGAAAATGACTTTACATAAGCCTTGTCAACATTATTTACATTATTTTTAAAGGACAACCGACTTAATAATAATCACAAAGAAAAACAATTATAATTATAAAAGCAGCAAATGTAAAAATGAAAGTCCAATTTTTAGTTTATGTATTATAAAATACTTGTTATTCCAGACCTGCCTCTCAAAGATATAATTGAAAAAAGTCAGTAGTGTAAAGGGAAAGGGAAGATGAAGAAGAGATGAAAAGGATAAGTGGGAAAATTTTAAAATATCAAAATCAAATATCAAAATTAAAATGTACATTAAAGGTAGTAAATATGAAAATTAATTGAGTTGGAAATTTAATCAGAATATGGAGGACACATTTCATGTTTTTGGGTTTATTGTAAATATTTAAAATGTGAAAATAAGAGAACAATGAAAAAATTGAAAACAGAAATCCAACATAAGATTTTTTTTCCTGATGTAGAAACCAGAATAATTACAACAGAAACAATAGTTTAAAACAATAATGTAAAGATTTTGTAGGGTGTCAGATGAGCACTTGTCTTATTCGACCACTTCACGGATGGTGTAGATGCCTGACCACTGCGCTGTACACCTGAAGCTGAAGCTAAATAATATTGTATGTCAACTATAATTTAATATATAGTCATAGGATATGAAGCACAGCATAGGGAATAGAGTCATTGGAATTATAATAGATGTATACAATGTCAGAGGGGCAATAGATTGGGCAAGGGGGATTATCACTTTGTGAGAGGTGAAATGTCTAACTATTATTGTTTTGTACACCTGAAACTAACAATAAAAAGTAAATAAAAAATAAAATTTACCTATAAATCTAAAAAAAAGAAAGAAACACAATGAAATGAAACTTTCCTTAATAGATCCATGCATATAAAATGAAAGGGCTTTCCAAATTCCAAATAAATCTAATTGTTCTTTTTACTAAATAATGGAACGCAGGAGAAAGAAGAGAGAAAAGATGTGGTTTAGACAAATTAGACCACTGCTTGCTTTTAACCAAAGCTGCAATGATAATTATTGTTTAGCTTTGAAAAAATATATATATATCTTCCCTGAAACACCCTCACAGAGATTCTGAGCCTGTCAGTCAGGCTATTATCCACGCAATTGCTCCATTTCTACAGGTAAATTTTTTTCATACACATCTGTGATTAGGAACTGACAATTGAGAATATGATCACAATACTATGATTGGAAGCCCTTCTGTTAGATGTTCTATAGTCATTATTCGTTTTAACCTTTAGAAATGCCCATTACATAGTAATCACTCTTATTTTATGGGAGAAAAAGCTGAGCTTCAGTGAGGTTAAATATTTTAGATAGCATATCCAAAAACTTTATTTAATGCAAACACTATCCATTTTGATAGAAATATTTTCCCCTACACTTTATAAAAAAGAGGTTAAGTGATATATCCAAGACCATCAAATCAGTAGGTATTACAGCCAGGACTCAAGAGTTTTCTGATATATAATTATATCTACCTTGCCAAGACCAGGACTTAAACTGTACTTCATCCAACTCCAAAAAATTTTACTCTTTTCAGTATAATATTTTGGACACTGAGAAGGATATCTTTGGAAGTTTAGCTAAGCATAGATAGCCCAAAGAACTGTGGTCAATTTTGCCATATGCCCAAGAATGAGATTACAGGCTGTTTTTTATAGATTTTACAGTTCTTTTCTGGAAATCAGAACCACGTTTTCTGTCTTAATCCTCAAAATTCAAGTCACTTTCATAATTTTTTTCTGATTTATTTTATATCTCCTCACTAAATATCAGTCAGAGAAATAGATGTGGGAGATGTTTTGTTGTTGTTAAGATTCTCCTTAGATTATAAAATAACTGTAAGGAATTTATTTATTAGCATACTTCAGTGAACTAATCACTACTTTAATTTTGAAAGTGGTTAGAATATTCCAGGAAGCTCTTTTAATATTTAGAAGATAATAGAAATAGTAGATAAAGGTACAGTACAATATATTGGAAAAAAGCAAAAACTGGAGTTCATTTAAGAAGACTGAGTCTTTATCTTAAGAATTGCAAGCTGCCTAAATATAGATGAACCTCTCTGACCACTGGTTTCCTCGTTTATAAAGCGGATTAATAAAATCTACCTCACATGGTTGGTGTCATTTAGACTAAGAGCGAACTATGGGGACTTCTGGCTATTTCTCTCTCTCAATTGACTGTTTTGGGAATATCCACTTTGAGCAAGAGTGTGATATAATTAAATGGTTTCATTCACTATTCATTTATTCAATTCAGTTATCAATCACTATATCTACCCTGTTATAAAGAGAATCCCTCATTATGTACAATACGTTTGACTAAACAATTTATGTGCAAGTTGTTCCTAAGATTTTTTTAAGTATTCCTTTTTAAGAGGGCCTACTTAATACTGAGCCCAAATCTATCCCAGACACCACAGACTGTATATTTTCTGAAAACAGGAGTTTGAAGTTCCTTTTTAGCATCCCTACTAAAGTTAAGAGAATTTCAGATTTTGCTACTGAAAAGTGATCTTCAAGATTATCCAAAAAATGTTCTTATTTTTCAGGAAGGACTTTAGTATCTAGAAAAGTAAAGCTACTTGCCCAAAGTCATGTACTAATTCGTAGATCAGAAACTTAAACTGTGCCTAGTGCCCATGGTGTTTATCCATGCTTCTAGAGTTTAATTTAATCAGTAAAAATGACAAACCATGATGCAACTCATTTGAAAGCCCTATTCTTCTTGGGTTTCATAACTGATTTGAGAGTTTCTGAATTACTCAAGTATAAAAATGCAAACTTCTCAAATGTTCTTCATTACACTTGCAAACTACAGGCTCACCTAATCCTAAATAATACCCTTTGACCATCCTCCCAGGGACTTAGGGAATTATGTCGAGCCAATGTAATTGAATTTATAATTCAGATATCTTCAGTACAAATTATATTTGCTCTTGCTGCCACCAATCATTGCTCAATTTTTAATAACTCATTGGACATTGATCAATTTCAAGGTCATCCACCTGGAATAATCAGGCAGATGCCATCACATCTCTGAATGTTATAAACAAAAAATTGCTTATCTTTTAGCATAGAAAATGTGGTTGAAAGAAAGGGCAAACATCTAAACATGGATAGCCCCAAACCTATGAAGTACAAATCTCACTCAATACAAGATGTTTTCTGTTTTGAGCTCTTGGGATTTGAATCAATGGACATGCCAAGAATTCAGGTATTTTTGATACCGTCCATTTAAAACCCTATAACATCTGATTTCAGTCCAATGCTTTTATAATGATATCATTCTTCATCTATAACTTACCAGTGGATGATAAAAGCTTATATAAGATGGTGGGCATTTACGCAAAAACCCATTAAGTAGTGGTTTGTGGCTAATGGGAGAGCCAGATGGTGCCAATTTCTTGCTCAGAAGTTGTAAATGTATAATAATAACATTGGTCACCATTTATTGAGAGTTCATAGTATACGAGTAGTTTACACACATGGCATGTTGGTCAGAGCTGCTGATTGTGAAGTCACACAGTTGTAAGTCCTCATCCTCACTCTGCCACTTACTTGCTGTTCACATCTGGGTAAATTACTTAACTATTCTGAATCTCGTTTATTTACCTTTGAAACGTGAATAACACCAAATTCATGTGGCTATTGTGAAGACTAAATTGATTCATTTACATAAGAAATGTAACCCAGGCTCTGATAAGGGCATAATGAATGTTATACAATGCTTTCCTTCTCGTTATTTATTTATACCTGCAAACTGATCTGAAAACTATCATTATTCCCTCAGAGAGATTAATTTATTGGCCCCAGGTTGCACAGCTAGTAAGTGGAAGAATTGTGATTCGAAACCCAGTGTCTCATTTTACAAGCTACAGTTTAGATTTCTGAGACCAAAGTCCATGCTCTTTCTAACACATGATAGTGTCTCTCCACTTTCTGTATCAAATTATTGTGTTGAAACGTTTTCTAACTTTGGCTCCACCCTTTAAACCAGCTTATAGACAAATCCAGTGGTGTCATGAGAACTTACTATGTATTAAAAAAAAAACAACAACTTTGTGTTTTTGTCTACTGATATTTTATTGACAGAAAAAGCAATATGTAAATATTTTCTTCAAAGTGTAAGCATCAACTTGGAAATATAATTAACTCTGGATTGAGTCTATTTTTACAATCTATGCATCATTTATCTGTCAAATAATATTGACATGAAGTAGACAATTTGTTTTGTTCTGTTTTGATTTTACAGGGTTGTTCTAATGATAATCTGCATCTTTATCATTTCCCATCCCCAAACCTCACAATGGCTTTCATTGAGCAACATCTCAAATTTATTATTCATGGATTAAAAAAAAACCTGAAAAAACAAAGGTACACTGTCTACCCTCAAGAAACTCATATTCTAGTGATAAAGATCGGCAATTAAATAAATAATTTCAGTAAATACAGCCAGTTTTATGGTATAACATGCACAGAGTAAATGAAAAGACAGAGAAAGTCTCCTGAGCCAGTCTTCTGAAGCAAGGCTAAAATAGGAAGGGCTCCAGCTACCAAGAAAGGATCCTAAGAGGCACTGATTTTAAAAAATAGGAGAAAGGGAAAAAGAACACTAAACACCTCCTATATGTATTGCCCTTTTAGCAAAAGGAACGCTTAAAGGTTTGGAATGATTTGAAATCACTGAGTGCCAGACAGTTCAGGACACTGAAAAAGCTGCAGCTTATTTAATACCAGCACAGTAACAGTTTAGTCATATTGTTCTTATATATTTCATCAGTTTAATCATTTTGCTCAGTTTTTTTAACTTGATCTTTATTGGTGCAGGGCAGCTGGCTTAGCATGTGGTGGTAGGTGTTATTAATTTATAAAACACATTACACAGCAACAACTGAAAACAATCAATAATGTTATTGTATCTCTTGACTCATCATGTCCTTGTTTAGATTAGCAATGCATATTTTTACATAGATTAGAGGAACAGCAGGGAACTCGCAATCATCAGAACGAAGAGGCAGTATTGACAAATAGTGTAACATCAACAGTGATAACTAGATGAGCAAACGATGGGTCACATTTAGTCATATTTCTAACGTAAGTCACAAGAGTAAAGTATACAATAATTAATAATTGTGATTTTAAGAATGGCTTAATATTTTAGATCACTTGAATTTTAATGCACTTTCACAAATTAATCTTCTTTAAGTTCCCCACTGCCATGTGAGATATGTAAAACATATCTGCTTTTCTATTGCAATCATAGCAATATACAGATTACGAACTTGAAAGTATCAGGTGATTTAAAATAACATCTCTCTGAACCATGTTATTCTTTCCACAATTTGAATCCCAATAAGCAGCAGAGGTTAAAAAAAAAAAAGGACGGCAACCGCCCAGGAAATCACTGCAATTCAACACACTTTAGGAACAGTTCTACCAAAAATTGGAGGAAAACCTATCCACACAACAAGGATTTATTGAGTACCTACCACACAACAAAAATCAAGTTAGTTGCTAGATATACAACAATAAAAAATATAGACATGATCCCTGAGAAATGAAAATATTGGGTTGTCAGAAGAGTCATGATGCATTTTTGCAATGAAATACATAGAAAAAATATGTCATGACTTTTCCGACAACCTAATAGATACAGAAATACTGGGTGCTTTGACAGCAGGTAGAAACAGATATGAAAAGGATGTTAATATAATAACTGTTTAAAAACTTACATTTTATTCCAAGAACAAAATAAAGCTTTTCCAGAGATTTTTGCAAGGAAGTGATAAAAACATATTTGTTTCTATAAAGATCACCCAAGTTCCACAATAAGAATGAAATAGTGGGAAAAGAGAAAGCAGATAGGTCAGTGAACGGGATTTTGTGGTAATCCAGATGAAAGATAGCACCAGTAGTATAGAAGTGAGATGGAAATAAATAGATACATTTTTAAAACATTAAAGAGAAATAATCAACAGGACTTCTTTATTTGATGGTATGAATGGTTAGAAGGAATGGAGGAGAGTCAGATGACCCTCAAGTTTCCAGCTTGTAGGAGTGAATCAATGGTGATGTTGTTCCCTAAGAGGAGGAACAACTTGTATTTCCTTGTCAGATACATTAAAAGAGTGCCTTTGCGCATAAAATTGTCCAAACTGTTATTTCATTACTAGAACTTAGCATTTTCTGCCCTCACTTGGAATTTTTTATGAATTTTAGTAGCTCTAGAACTTAGCAGATGCTCAATAAATGAAATGAATGAATGAGTGAATGAATAAATTGCTAAATATTTCTTTATTTGCAGTTTACATTATACCCAAGGAGAAGGAAAAGTAGATAATTTTGTATTCATTTTAGAGATGAAAATTCTGATATATTGGGTTGTTGGAAAAGTCATGATGCATTTTTGCAACAAAAACCAGAAAAAATATGTCATGACTTCTCTGAAACCCAATAGGATGGGTTGTAGCATTTGGTAAGGTTACCCAGCAGGTAAACAGGAAATCAGAGGATGGAATACAATTTCTTTCTCTCACACCCCAGTGCTGCTTTCACTGCGTCAACCTACTTCTTATTTATTATCTACTTTTCCACTGTCCCAATCCTAATGAAGAAGTCCACATGAGTTATGTGGTCTTCATTTCCAAATTAACCAAGAAGATGTGCACAGAATTTCCCCTTAATCAATTACTTGATATCATGAGGCATCTCATAATTTACAAAATTACCATAATTAATGAGGGCCCGTAGTTGGTGAGTGGATCCATCAAGCTTTTCCTAAGTTTTGCACAGCAGGTAAAAGATCAGACGCAAAGAATGATTATCCACATTCCATCCTCAGTTTGAGAATGCACACACGCATGCACATGCACACACACACGCATGCACGGCAGAGAATAAAAAATGCTCTCCTTCAATCTAAAAAATAAAGCACTTTTGATTGTTATGTTAGATGAATATGGTTTGCAGAGAGAATAAAGGTGTTGTTCCCACAGAATCAAACCCAGGAGGTGAATTCAGACTCCTAGGGAATTTGCAGAGTTCCTGAAATCTCTGTAAAGGGCTTTCACATGGTATTTGGAGAAATTCACATAAGAAAAAGTTAGCACATCTAACTTAAAAATGACACAATTAGGAAAGCAATGGTTTCTAAAACATTCCAAAATGAACTACTGTTAGTAGTTCTTGCACACCTTAGCTTTTCAGAAGCTCCAGAGACATTTTCAGTCTGAAAAGTTATTAAACACAAAGTTTTAACTATCTAGGAACTCAGAAAATAATGAAGAAGAAATAAAATCACATAAGTGAAATGCAGTGTGATCCATGCAAAAATACAGGTGATCTGATTGCTGTGATGTTAAGAGTCAGAAAGTTGGAGTTAGAAAGGTGACTGTTAATAATGCTATAATCTAGTCGACTAAAAAAGTATAAACCTTTTTGAGTAATACTACCCACATCTGTTAAAAGATGATAGTAATAGATTTTATGTGGCATGTTATTAAATGTTATTTACTGTTTTGAATGAGTCTGAGACAGTTTCAGATTATAGATGAGCTCTTAGCAAGTTTTAAGGAGATACATTACAATTGCTCAGGCAGCTGCAGAAAAGGAGCACTCTGGGTAATTGTACCAGGATGTACAAATTGGTGACAGTGTAAAACAACACAGTGTCATGTAACACAGCAGGTGCTGTGCCACTACTCACACTCAACTTTGTCCTAGCTCCTTCTTTCCTAAAGAAGCTGGACTGAGGGACCTAGGAGGGAATCTGAAGTACCTGTCATCTCCCTGATTATTTTTTACCCCACCATACATGTCACTCATGCAGCCCAAAGTTAAGGGAAACTGGAAAACAGAAACAAACATCTCAGAAAAAAATCTCCCTCCTCACTGAGCCTCAGTTTACTTATTTTAAAAGACCACAACCACATAATCTTTAAAACAGTCTTGGGATACGAAGTCTGGTCAAAAAACCTAAAACTCTGTCAGTTGTCAGTCATTTTCCCTCTATTCTAATCTTCCCCAAAGTAGTAGGCGTTTTACAGAAGGTAATCAAAACCAGACATCAGGGTAATTTCCAGAAAGTAGCCCTTCCTAAATTTTGTTCATTTTCTAGATTTGTGAAATTCCGAGAACAGAAAAAAAATGAAATATACCAGTCTCTTCAATTAAGACAGACATCTTCTAAACTTGAAAACAATGTTGAAAAATTCTAATGAGCCAGTGAATCTGGGAGCACTTTGCAATTAATATATATAAGCTCTAAGGTCAATCACTTGGGAAGTAAAAGCAAACGATTAGAAAATGATATAGAAATAACATTATAAATGAGAAGAAGCATACAGATAAGCAAAAATATTCATAATCCCAGCCATTTTACAGACATATACAAACACAGCTACACATACATACATACATACACACACACACACACACACACACACACAGAGTCTGACAATGAAGTTTGAGAACTTGTTTCAACAATGTTGCTAATCTTTTTTTGATATCAGAGAAATTATTCATTATGAATTTGTACCAACTGGACAAACAGTTAACCAAGTTTACTCTTTGGAAGTGCTGCAAAAGCTGCATGAAAAAGTTAAGACAAAAACAATATGAACTTTCACCAACAATTCGTGGGTTTTGCATCATGACAATGCCCCAGCTCACACAACACTGTCTGTGAGGGAGTTTTTAGCCAGTCAACAATTAATTGTATTGGAACACCCTCCCTACTCACCTGACCTGGCCCCCAATAACTTCTTTCTTTACCCAAAGGTAATGGAAATATTGAAAGTAAGACATTTGGATGACATTCAGGACATCAAGGGTAATACGATGACAGCTCTGATGAATTACAAAAAGAGTTCCAAAATTACTTTGAAGGGTAGACCAGGAGCTGGCATTGGTGCATAGTTTCCCAAGAGGAGCACTTCAAAGGTGACCTTAGTGATATTCAGCAGTGAGGTAAGTAGCACTGTTTCTAGGATGAGTTTGTGAACCTAATTGTCAGATTTTTGTTGTGTATTAGATTTTACATAGGTATGTCATATATATTCTACATTTAGTTTGCTGATTTTATGTATTAGTTCTATAATGATGAGTCTATAATATTTTAAGGACATGTATGTAAATCACATTTTATTCAAAAATGTACTAGTTCTACAGAATCATATGTCTTTGGAGAAGACATGGAAAAATAGTATGAAATATGCAGTCAAAATGACTCCTTTATATATCCGCTCATTTTTGAAAGAATGAACACAAAAATGATAAACCAGAAACTAATGAGATTGGTTACTTTAGGAGGTACATTAGTTATAGGAGAAAGGTAAGGGATATAGGGCAAGAGAGTAACATGTCTCTGAGCATACCTCATTGTATAGTTCTGATTTTTGGAATCATGCTAAAGTTTTATACAGTCAAATAAATAAATAAATAAATAAAATCAACAAAGTTGTGGAAAATTTTTAAATAGGATACAAATGCAAACAACTGAACCTTATTTACTTCAAATTAATAACCACATTAAAAGGGATGCAAAAGAGAAAAAAAAAACCAATTACTTTTTGGACCCAGTATTTTGACATTACATTCTTAGGCTGAAGGCAAAAAGAACTATAAATAAATAGTTACCTCTGGTTAGTGCAGTTGCTTTTATCAGTGGTATGTATAGGAATGTCTGAACCTACTTTCTGTGTATTCGGAACTCAGAAAATAAGTATTTTTCCTATAGTAAGTATAGTTGTCGATTCCTCACTACTGGGGAAAGGAGTTATACTATCAAAGGGGGACCAATAGCATGAACCACATGGTGTTAGATTGGAATGGAATCAATAGCATAGATACATTTTAAATATATATATATATATATATATATATATATATATATATATATATATATATATAAGTAGATACATAGACAGATACATAGAAATGTGTGTGTGTGTGTGTGTGTGTGTGTGTGTGTGTACTTACATGCCCTACCTCTGTTTGCTGAGAGAAACTGGAATCAGTGATAATATAATAACAATGTATCCACTAAGTACCAAATCATGGTATCTAATCTAAAATATCTACTAAAAATTAATTAATTTATGAAAAAGAAAAATAGGGCTTGTAGAGAAATAGCTATTTCCAGAATTGAGCCTGAAAAAGTACAAGACAAACCTGGATCATCTTGTGGGGGGAAAAAAAAGTCTTCAGAATATTATGGAGACATGTCTAAAAGAAACAGGAGCCAGATTGAAGAAACTCCCACTGGCCAAATCTGTGACAGATTGAGCATCCCAAATCTGAGATTATCATCTATGGGATAAAATAAAAATGCAAGAGCACAAACTGATGTAAATAAATGAATATATAAATAAATGAGAGAGAAGTGAAAGCTTTTTTTTCCTGTATTAGGACACCAACTGCTGATTGAGGAAAAAAGGACGGCATTGGAAAGTGACCAGCCATCATAGTATTAACTGATTCCATCATAAATTATTGCTTGATGCTAACAATAGTAGATTGGAGTTTGAGGAGTAACAAGATATTGATAGTCTTAAAGTATCTCCTCATAAGTACTCATTACTTTTAAAGAGAAAAAATATGAAGCTGCAATGGGAAAATCTAACAGATACCACATTAAATAAGTGATCAATGTTAATATCATTAGAAATCATACAAATCAATATAATGTATCTGATATTATAATGCACTGAGAACAAAATATCATTTCTGTGATATTTCTGCCAGAAATGTTAAAAAAAAAGTTAATCATGAAGAAATATCAGATAAACCCAAACTAAAGTCTGCTCTACAAAATAAGTGTCCTTTGCTCTTCAAAACTTTTAAGGTCATAAAAGACAAAGAAAGACAAAAAGAAACTATCCCAGATTAAATAAGACATGAAAAAATACATGAAAACTAATTACAGTGTATGATCCCAGATTAGATCTGAAACAAGGGAAAAAGTGTACACACACACACACACACACACACACACACACACAAATACACACATGTATATACAAGGTATTATTAGAGTAATTGCTGAAATTTGAATAATATCTATGGCAGTAATTTTAATTTCTTGAATTGATGATTATGCCATGGTTATGTAAGAGAATATTCTTGTTTTTAAGAAACTCATACTGAAGAACTCAGGGGTAAAGGGACATCATGTATAAAAGATGCTCTAAAAAAGCTTAGAAAAAATATATTTAATACATATGAATATTAAAGCACATGTGGTAAAATGTTAATTGTAGAATGTCTATTCTTTATACAATGCTTGCAAATTTTCTTTGTCTTAAATGATTCCAAAATAAAAAGCTAAAGATCATGAAAAGATGCTCAACACCTGTAGTCATTAGGAAATTGCAAAATAAAACCACAATCAGATACCACCTAAAACATATGAGAACAACTAAAGTTTTAAAAGAAAGTGGCAATGTATAAAGATGGTGAGCATGCAGAGCATCTAGCACACGGCTGGTGGGAATGCAGAATGGCACCACCACTTGGGAAGAAAATTTGGTGGTTTCTTATCAAATTAAACGGGTACTTATCACATATCCCGGCAAGTCCACTCTTAGACATTTCCCCAAGCGAAATGAAAACTGTTCACACAAAAACCTGTATGTGAATGTTGAAAATTGCTTTATTTTTAATTGCCAAACTGGAAACATCTCAAATGTCACTGAACTGGGAAATGGATAAACAAACTGTGGTGCAAACATATAATGGAATACAACTGAGTAATAAAAAGATATGAATTATGGATACAGGCAACAGCATGGATGAATCTGAAATAATCATGCAAAACAAGCCAATTCCAAAATGCAACATTCTGTACACTTCCAATTTTATCACATTTTTTTCAAAGTCAGTACTCTATGGGGAGAAAACAGATCCATGGTTGCCAGAGTCTGGGGTGGAGGAAGGAGCCAACTGCGAAGGGGCCCAGGGAATTTGGGGGAATGATAGAGCTGTTCTACATCATGACTGTGGTGGTGGTTACACAATTGGATACATTTTTTGAAACAGATAATTTTATAATAAAGAATATCATTGTTTCTGTGTATATATTATACCGTACTGAAAAAGAAAGACAAAAAGCACTGAGATTTTAGAACCCATTGACTCAAATGTCCACAGCTGGGATTGTTTCTCTGAGAGATTTTTATTCATCTCCTAATTTCTGAGGAAAGGGAGAGTACCTCTATTTTCTACTAATCATCAATCACCTATAATGTTGGCTACCCCTCCCAGTTTAGCAGGCATCTTGAGAGACTGAGACCTGGCCGGTGCGACATGCCAGCATCCTGACAGGACGAAGGATGGCGCACCACTCGCCTGTCATCTGCAGTGCACGGCACCCAAGGAGGCCAATCAAAGACAGTACATTGGTATAAAAAATGACTAGTTTAGCATATTATCCAAACACATTACCTAAGTGTTTGGAAGACAACTCCTGAATAAATTCCCTGGTAGGCTACTTTAGTTTTGTAGTTGTTGCTGTTGTTTTATTGAGGAACAGTGTGTTTTTCCATGACCTATCAACTCCAAGTCAAGCAGTTGTTTCAATCTAGTTGTGGAGGGTGCAACTCAGTGGCCCATGTAAGGATCGAACTGGCAACCTTGGTGTTATGAGCACTGTGCTCTAACCAGCCTCCCCTACATTGCATTTTTATGGAGTTCTCTTGATTCTTTTCTTCCCCAAGAAGAAGCCATTTAAAGTCTCTTTCCCCGATATGAATAGAATTTTTCCTGTGGAAGATACTAATCTCACTGTGGAGTGTTCTGAGATAGAGGGCAGTGTCCATATCTGTTTCACCAGCTATTGCTTTTCCTAATGGATCAGATACTACACCTGTCCAAGGAACCATGTCAATTTAGCACCGATTTCCCATCCAAAATTGCCAGAAAAGATCATGGAAATAGATGGAAAAAGAATTCCCCTTGAGACTGATTAAGCCAAAAGTACTAGAAAGAAAAGGGGTATAAAATGGGAGAGACAGCTGGATTTTGAAGACGATACCTTAATCACTTCAACTCTCCTACAAGAGGCCAACTAGTATCCTTCCAGTAGCCTATATTCTCAGTAATGGAAGACAGAAGATCCACAGCTGCAGTGAAATATCTGCATATAATGACAGTGCTGGCACATGTGAAATGGAGTTACAATTGCAGCCACCAACCCAAGAAGAAAAGACAAGGAAAGATTCAGAAACTTGGAAGTGAAAAACTTATTTCCCATTTTCTCTCTCAGACAAGTACAGGTAAGGTATGAGACACTGACTTCATAGGATTTGGCCTTGTAAGAGAACACTCGTTATGCATTATATATAGAATTGCGAATCTGTGGCAGCCCTTTCAGTGGATTCTGTGGCCCTAGGTACTGGCAAACAAGGAGACATGGTATAAAATTGTACTATCAACATCTGACAATTTCCTGGCCTTTCCTTTTGATATGGTATTCAGCTTATATGGTGTTCTATCAAATCTTGATCCTTCTACCCATGTAGACTTGATATTTTTTATACCATATTTCCTTTATATTAAATGGGACACAATAGGGAGTTCGTCATCCTGCCAAAGAGAAAATTACAGAGCAATGCAACTTTCTGAAATTTAGCAATTCTGATATGACATTTATTTGTTGATTTTTTTTATTGCCAAAACACTTAGTAAATGTTATTACAAGGCCATTAATAGTCATGAAAGAGTATTGTAATTGTTTTAATTGTGAGATAAAAATTTGGGATGGAGAGAAGATCCAAGATGGCAGAGTACATAAACACTGTGCTTGCCTCATCCCATGAACACATCAAAATTGCAACTAAATTACAGAACAATCAATGTGGAGAACCATCTGAAGCTTAGTCGAACAGAAGTTTTATAGCTGAGGATATAAAGAAGTCATGACAAGACTGGTAGGAGAGGCGGAGATACAAAATGGCTCGTCCCAAACCCATGTGTGGTGGTTGAAAAGTTTGAGAAATATCTGAACCACAGAGGCTCCCCAAGAAGGAGTGAAGGGCCCCCAGCCCCCATACCAGGCTCCAGAGCCCAGAGTACTGGTGCCTAGAAGATGAGCCCCCACAATTTCTGGCTGTGAAAAACAGTGGGGTTTCTGACCATCTGGATGGGACTGAAAGCGGTAGGGAAACCCAGGATTGGGGTGAGAACTGGAGAGACAGTCCCTATTTTCCCTGTATGAGATCCCCCTCCTGGGCAGCCCACACATGGGCACCATTTTTCCTGTGTTGAGCTCACCTCCCACAGGCCCAATCTGAATCTGACTGGCCTGATGAACTCCACTGCTCCACCATGCTGACTCACTGAGACCCCACCACACCCAACTTGCATACCATGGAGGCTTTATCAGTGACTGAACCTTTCCAGAGCCAGCAGGTGGCAGTAGTACTTGGAGTGTCCTGGCTTTTTGTGGAGCTACCCCAGACCCAGTACTGGTGGCAGCCATCCTTGGCTCACAGAATTGCCACTTCCATGCACCTCCAGGTACAGCACAGGGAATGACAAACCATGGTTCACTTTGTAGCTCCTGACCTGGGCCTGAACTGGAGCCTCTCCCAAGAGAACCCAGGACCAACATACTTGGAGGTTGGCTTCAGAACACAGCAGAACACCACCCAATTAGCTCCACAAATAGCACACACCAAAGGTGGTTCCAACAGACACTAGAGTCCACTGGGGTAAATCCCACTCCATGTGGTAAGCCCTACACAGAGCAGCCCGTAAGCTGTGGACATGGCCAAACCTCACAGCCACTCAGCCTGAGGGTCAATACCACCCACTGACATGCCAACAGCAACCAAGGCTCAACTATAACAGGGGGCACACACAATCCACACAAGGGACACTGCTAGAGCATCCAGTTCTGGTGACCTGGGAGACTGTACTACTGGGCCCCAGCAGGTACCTACTACATAAGGCCACCTGGCAAGACTGGGTGACATAGTGGCCCTACCTAATATATAGAAACAAACACAGAAAGGCTATCAAAATGAGGAAACAAAGATATACATCCCAAATGAAAGAACAGGAAAAAACTCCAGAAAAAGGACTAAACCAAATGGAGGCAAGCAACCTACCAGATACAGAGTTCAAAAAAATGGTTATAAGGATGCTCAAGGAACTTAGTGAGAGCTTCAACAAAAAGATAGCAAGCATAAAAAGGTACATAGAAACCATAAAAAAGAACCAATCAAAAGTAAAGAATACAATAACTAAAATGAAGGATGTACTAAAAGGAATCACCAGCAAACTAGATGGAGCAGAGGATCAAATCAGCGATTTGTAATACAAGGTAGCAGAAAACACCCAATTGGAATAGCACAAGGAAAAAAAGAATAAAAAACAATGAGGATAGTTTAAGAGACTTCTGGGAGAACATCAAATGTAACAACATTTGCATCATAGGGTTACTAGCAGGAGAAAAGAGAAAGCAAGGAATTGAGAATTTATTTGAAAAAATAATGATTGAAGATTTTCCTAACCTGGTGAAGGAAATAAACACATAAGCCCAGGAAGCGCAGAGTGTCCCAAAGAAGATGAACCCAAAAAGGCACACAACAAGACACATCATAATTAAAACACCAAAGTTTGAAGACAAAGGGAGAATCTTAAAAGCAACAAGAGAAAAGCAATTATATACCTACAAGGGAGCCTCCCTAAGATTATCAGCTGATTTATCAACAAAAACTTTGCAAACCAGAAGGGGTTGGCACAAAATATTCAAAGTGACGAAAAAAAAAAGGGTGTACAATTAAGGGTACTGTGCCCAGCAAAGCTATCATTTAAAATCAAAGAACAGATAAAGAGCTTCCCAGACAAGAAAAAGATACAGGAGTTCCTCAACACCAAACCAGTATTACAAGGAATGTTAGGGGGACTTCTTTAAGATGAAAACAAAAAAGAAAAAGAAAAAAAAAGATAAAAGATATGAAAAATAAAATAGCAATAACTACATATCTATCAACAATTGCTTTCAATGTAAGTAGATTAAATGCACCAATCAAAAACATGGTGGCTAAATGGATAAGAAAACAAAACCCTTACATATGCTGCATACAAGAGACTTACTTCAGATTAAAAGACGCACACAGACTAAAAGGGACAGAAAAAGTTATTTCATGAAAATGGAAACAAACAAACAAACAAAAAGCTGTTGTAGCAATACTTATATCAGAGAAAATGGACTTTAAAACAAAGATTATAACAAAAGACAAAGAAGGACCCAGTAATGCTACTTCTGGGTATTTGTCTGAAGAAACTCAAAACACTCCTTTGATGGGACGTGTGCATCCATAAGTTCACTGCAGCATTGTTTACAAGGGCAAGATGTGGAGGCAGCCTGGGTGTGTGTTGACAGAAAATGGATAAAGAGGAGGTGGTACATATACAAAATGGAATATTGCTCAGCCAGGGAAGGGAATAAGTTCTTGCCATCTGCAGGAGCATGGATGGACCTGGAGGGTATTTTCCCAAGTGGAGTATGTCAGACAGAGAAAGACAGATGCAATGAGATTTCAATTACATGTGAAATCTAAAGAGCAAAATAAACAAACAAAACAGAAACAGACTCATACACACAGAAAACATATTGATAGTTGTCAGATGGGAGTGGGTTGAGGGTTGAGTGAAAAGGGGGAAGAGATTAAGAAGTACAAATTAGTTATTACAGAGTAGTCATGGGATGTAGGGTACAGCATTAGGATTATAGTCAATAATATTGTAATAACTATGTATGGTGTCAGATGCGTACTAGATTTATCAGGGTGATAGATGGGAGGAGAGTCGGGGGGCAGGGTGAAAAGGTGAAGGGATTAAGAAGTACAAATTGGAGTTACAAAACAATCACAAGGCTGTAAAGTAAAGCATACTCAATGATATAATATTAACTATGTATAGTGCCAGGTGGGTACTAGACTAGTCAGGGGGATCACTTCTTAAATTATATAAATATCTAGCCATATGCTGTACACCTGAAATTAATATAAAACAATATTGAATGTCAACTATAACTGAACGATTAAAAAGGGGGAGGGAAGGTAAAGGACAATAAGTGGTCCAGATTTCCAGGTATAAAACAAGTCATGGGGATGTAATGTACAGCATGGGGAATATAGCCAATAATACTGTGACAGCATGGTACAGTATCAGATGGTTGCTGGCCTTATCATGATGATCACTTCTTTAGGTACATAAATATTGAAGAACTGTTGTGATATTTCACCTGAAATTAATATAATATTGTATGCTAACTATATTTTTAATAAAAATATTTGACATAATAAATAAAATGAGCGGCAGAAAAAAGAAACAAAATTTGGGATAAAGATTTATTGAAAATATGTATTTCTTAAAGTTTTCTAGAAAGCAGTGAAGCATATTTTCCTCTCATTGAGATATGTTTTCATTGCTGAAATAGTGCACTAACATGAACACGTGAATATTTCTTCCAGTTCTCAGTTTCTTTACTTGTATAAAAATAGAAAGAGAGAGAAACAAATAATGAGAATAAGATAAAAACTTCCTCATGTGCATACCAATACCTTATAGAACCAAAGAGGTGAAGCAGCTTGCCGTTGCTTATGACCTTAGAACAAGTCAGTGATGTGAGGAGGAAGAGAACACGCTTTCCCGGTCTTAGTGTGAGTAATCTCAGACATGCTGCCTTACCCTCTATGCATAAAACAAGTAGTCAAATATTACTAGAGATAATAGTTTTGAGTCCATTTAAAAGCATTATTTGTCATTTAATAATTAAAAAAGAAAGGTGAAACAACAAAGGATCATACCCATTTCCAAAGAGGCTTATAAAAGACTTCTACTGACTCTGGGTGGTGAACACACAATGTGATATACAGATGATGTGTTACAGAATTGTACACCGGAAACCTATGTAACTTTACTAACCATTGTCACCCCAATAAGCTTGAGTTAAAAAAAAAAAAGAATTCTCCTGTGCAAGTCTTCTGATGGACATGTTTATGAGTCTCAGAGGGGAACGGAACCAGTGAAATAAATATTTACAAAGGATAAAGTCCTGCCAGTCATGTCCCTTCCTAAGAAACACTTTTCTCCCTGGCTTGGGTTTCATGGATTGGTGCATGCCTTTACTTCTTTGGACTAACAATGAGTCTACTTACACAGAATTAAAGACATGAAGAGCTTAATAGTTTACATTCCATATCAACTCCCATTTATTGATCACATTCATTGAGCCACTGTTTTGAGTACTTCCACATGTATTACCTGATAAAATCTAACTAAAAAACTTATAAAAGTGTAACTAACTCATTCATTCAAGAAATTATTCGTAGTTGATGAAGCACTACCCTGGAACTGTCCAAGGTCCTGGATCCAGAGATTAGGGTCTCTCAGCTCTCAGGAAATCAGTTGTGAGAGGGAAGGAGACAAGAAAACAGGCCATTTCAAAACAACAGGATAATAGTTTCTAAGAGAACAAAGCCCAAAAGTCTTCAAAGGCAAACAGGAGGAGCACTTAAGCCAGATGCCAGAAGATCAGGCCCTGCCAAGGCTTGCTGAGCCAAGTGATAAGAAATAAGAAATGGTTATTAGGAAGATGGAAGGGAGTATTTAGGAAAGAGACAGTGGTAAGTTTACTAAAGTCAAGGAGTCCAAGAAGATATTTTTATACTCATTTTTCACTTGGGTAAGCTGAAGCTCAGGGGAGTGACAAACTTTCTCAAGGTCACACAGTGGTTATGTGCATATGTGTTAACTGCTAATAGATTTATATAGGTTTATACACTATCCCATATTAATGAAACTGATCCTTTTGCTGTCATTAATTATTAAAAGGCTGTTTTGTGTAAGAAGTTACTTTACATGTACTCAATTTCTGAGTGGAGGACATATTCTTCAACATTCTCTTAATAAAGTACCATCACATATATTATTGTATTAGTGTTGTTCAGAGAAACAGAACCAATAGGAACTTATTATAGAATTTGACTCATTTGATAATGGAGACCAACACGTCCTACACTCTGCCAAGTTGGAGAGCCAGGAAATACAGTGGTATAATGCAGTCTGCATCCAAAGGCCTGAGAACCAGGGGGCCACTGGTGTAAGCCCTAGAGTCTAAAAGACTGAGAGCCAGAAGCACCAATGCCCAAGGGCAGGAAAGGGTGGTGGCCCAGTTCAATAACAGAGAGAGGGATTTTGCCCTTCCTTCAGCTTTTGTTCTATTCAGAACCTCAACAGATTAGATGATGCCTGCGCATGTTGGTTAGGGCAGAACTCTTTACTCAGTCTACTGAGTCAAATGCTGAAAGTCTTCCAGAAAAGCCTTCCAAAGACACACCCAGACATAATATTCTATCAGCTACCTAGGCATCTCTTAGCTCAATCAAGCTCACATATAAAATTAAGCATCACAACCATCTTGTCTTTCTGCATTCTATGAGAATCTTGAGGAATAAAAATTACACCAATGCATTATTTCAGTTGTTAGGTTAAGAATAAAGGGCTAGAACAGGGGTCCGGCAAACTGCGGCTCGCGAGCCACATGCAATTCTTTGGGTACGTACATGTGGCTCTGAAGTAAAATTGAAAATGAAAATAAAACTATCATAGCTTCATTTATAACATTTTTAAAGGATATTATTCACATAATGGTGATTTCATTTGTTTTATGGCTTTGAATGATTTTTAAATTGTTGTGAGGGACAGGATTGGCTCTTCCGTCTCAAAAGTTTGCCGACCCCTGAGAACATAACTCTCTCAGGGAATACAGTGCATATAGCCAAGAGGAAAAGCTGTGTTTAAGATCCCCAGGAAAAAAAAATAAAATGTATGTTTTTAGGAATAAATATCCAAAAATTTGGGGTCTTTGCTTCACTTCAAAGCAAATCGCATGCTACCTTCCCCAACAACTCTACTTCTCTGAATTCTGTTTTATAGACAACATCAACACCTTCTCCTTGGTCTTCCTTATCCAGCCATGACTACACTCAGAATAGCATTAGGGAGTCACTAAGAGCCATAAATCACCCATCTTAACCTACACATGTGTGTGCATGCACACATACACACATGTGCATACACACACACA
>NW_017732264.1:461018-511353 GCF_001890085.2 Hipposideros armiger
ACAGCGGTTCGAGTCCAGCCCGAGCTGAGCAGCCGCTGAGCTGCCAACAGGTAGCAGGATGGCTCAGCTATTAAAAAATAAATAAATAAATAAATTAAAAAAAGAAAAGAAAAAAAAATAAATAAAAATAAAAAGAGGGCTTCCTAATTGTCCCAGTTTTAATTAGGTTTGCCCTCTTACTCTATTTCAAATAATACTCCTTCCTTTTTGGAACTGTATACATTATCTTTTTCTTCTTGGTTTACTATTTTAAATGAATGTGTGTCTTATAAGCTTACTGAGGGCAGAAAGCATAATTTTTAGGCTCAACACTCAGGACCAGCTATATAATTTGTGGTACTCAGTGCAAAATGAAAATGTGGGTCCCTTATGCAAAAGTTATTAAGAATATCAAAATAAGGACAGCAGGACATTGAACTAAGCATGATACTTTCTTGAGAAGAGACTCTGTGTGATGGTACAGGTCACACACAACATGAATCTAGCCCTGTTGTCACTTTATACCCAGTGTCTACCATGATATCTGGTAAAGGAGTACTTAATAAGTACTTTTCAACATAATGAATAAGTTATTAGTAGTTGATATATAGTGACACATCTTCACACTAGTATGTCAATAACTTATTCAGAATCATCCCAAGGAACATGTTTTGAGAAGAAGAATGGAGAAAGAACATAAAGAACAGTGAACCAATGGGAAAAGGGGATAAAATAGAGGAAGCCTGAGGCACAAAAATGCACCTTCAAATTTTTGCTTCAGGTCATTTTTCCTCTACAAAAAAAAAAAAAACCTAGGAGAGAATCTTTAAAACAGAAATTTGACTCTTTAGGAAGAAAACAGAATTAACTTAATGAATACATAAAATATTCTAGGCATGAGATATTTTACATACATTGTTTCATTTTACCCTTATTAATATGTCTTTTCTATAATTCAGAGAGGTAAGACAATTTACCTAATTTCACAAAGTGAGTTATTTTTAGGACTGGAATAAGTTTTATACCTAGGACAATACTGCCTTTTGTATGCCTCAGGGCAGAGCTGGGGGTTATACTTTGGAGTGCCCTCCTTGAAATTTTCTAGGTCCCACTTTGGTACCTGGAACTGGATGGGGATGGCAGTGCCATCAGTGTCAAACAGCCTAAACCTGGGACCCATATGGTCCTGGGTTTTTCCTATGACCTTCTATGCCCACTACTGAATGTAGGGTCAACCAGTTCTGAGTAGTCAAAAATTGAAAAAGAAAGTCAACATAATGCCAAAACCTTTTGATCCAGCAATCCCTTTCCTTGGAATGTAGCCAAAGGAAATTATTCAACACTGGAAAATATAGTCAGATTTTATATTCATTGTAATATTTTCTATGAATATAAGGGGATTATGCAGGACTTTTAATATGAATTGACCGATTTTGTGAGAAATTCAAGAGAATGGAAATTATGGAAAGGAAATCAATAAATTATAATGCAATAAGCACTAAAAGAACAGAACTTGCCAAAAGCATGATCTTAAGACCTCTTATGTCAGAAGCACCTGCTTGTTCAATATGAAGATTCCTGGACTCCATCCAGGGGTCTGCCCTTAGCCCTTGAACTTCATTGAGCACCCTATGTTGTCAAGGATTCTCTCCCACCAGTCTGTGTTCTGACTATGGTGTTGTCCCTGGTCTATAGCAAACAAGGGTGGCACCAACGGTGGCTAGTATTCTTTTACCCTGTGCGTCCCCTGCCACAGACACCTAGGGTGATCAGTTTATCCCCTCTGCAGGCTCGGGGCCATATGTCTATCACTATTCTGGGGGTGGCTCCACCCATCTTCTCTGCAAAGCCAATTGGCTGTTCTGATCAATGTTCTCTATTGCTTCTAATTGATTCTGTGAGGGGTGCTCTCCCCAATTGGTCTTCTGCTTTGTCAAATGAGGGACAGGCATTTATTACTCTCCCATAGGACTTTGGCCTATCCTCCCCACTGGTGGTGTCAGAGTGTGGGAGACAGGGATACAGTCAATATTAAAAGAGGGAGACTACCTTCTATGTAGGAATCCAGTAAATGCAGTTCAAAAGGAGAAACAATTGGGAAAAAATTCCTTATTTTTATATGCTAAAATATTGAATGATATATTTCACATAATCAGAAACTAATTTTTATTCACATGTACTGCATATTCTGGGTAAGACTTGTGGTCACCTTCAAGGAGACACAGTGGCAATTTTTGAGAGAGACATCGGAAGCCAGTATTCACAGGGAATAATGATTGTGGTAGGTGACACAGCATCATGAATAATGGTATAACCTGCATTACATAAATGGAATTAGGAAACTGAAGAGCCAAGTATATCTATGTTATTTTAAGCAAATAGAAAACCAAATTCATCAAATAGGTTCTGAAGAGCCATGGCATTTTGAGTAATGATACCATTGCTACTTTTTTCTCATGGTAGGAGATATGAAATAAATTATTATCTCTCACATGAACCCATTCGTTTTATATTATATTTTTAAATTAAATTGTTTATATTGACAGAAAAAGGTCTCATAAAAATATTTTCTGGGGAACATGCATGCCCTGATCCAGGAGGTATAAACCGAGCACCTCAAGAAAGGCAGCCCTACTCTTTACAGTATATCAAAGGAATCAGAAAAGGTTAACAAACACAGCAAAAGAGAAGACAATATCTGTGACTTTTGCATAAAATGTGTGCTACAATATGAAAGGAGAAAATCAAACACAACACCTACTGAACATCTTACATCTACTAAGTTTATTTACAAATAAACTTACATCTACTGTAAGTTTATTTGTGAGGGGAAAAAAGTAACCTTTAACTAGCAAACTCTGTTTAATATCTCTTGTCCTTCAGATGAAGTTAAATCCCCTTAACATGGCCTTTCTTGATCAGACCCTACTATTCTGTTCAGTGGTCCCTTTTCTACTCAAGTACCTTCAATTAAATAGCAATATTTTTATTTCTTTAGATAGAGCAGACTCTTTCTCCTCTTAAGCTCTTTGAAAGTTGCTCTTTAGGCCAAGTGCACCTTCATACTCTCTACTTATGTAATTTCTCCCAGTTCTTCAGACATCATCAGCTTACCCATGACTTCATCTAAAAGAATGTACTAAACTGTATAGCGAGGTGCATGCCATGCCAGTTATTGTGCACTATCATATATTCTCTTCATAAACTTTATAACTACTTGTTTAGTGTCAATCTTCTTCATTATAGTATATAATTATGAAGGAAGGAACCAATCTGTTATTTGCCTAGTCTAGTAACTAACATTGTGAGTGTTGAATAAATACCCATTAGATGAATACATGACGGAACAAGTAGACGAATTCTCGCTATCTTTTTGATGGCCTTGCAGGTGCTACAGCAATATTCAACTTGAAGTCTATTATAACACATCCATTGTTTTAATTGTGTTGCCATATTAGAACTAAACTACCAACCCCATCCAGAAAAGTTCATCAGAGTTTTTAGTAAAAAAAAAAGCATAACTGGGTCAAATATATGGTGACAGAAGGAGACCAGACTTTGGGTTGTGAGCGCACAATGCAATCTACCAATAATGTATTATAGAATTGTACACTTGAAACTTATATACTGTTATTAACCAACGTCCCCTCAATATATTTAATTTAAAAATACATTCTGTAGCTTCTTGAAATACATTTTTTGAGTTATTTTTTGTGAATAAGTAAATATTTCAGAGTCTGGCAGCCCTGTTATAGACAACTGTTTGTGTCAAAGAACATGCTGTAAAAATGAAAACCTATAAGGAGCCTAGTTATGTGGACATGGCACCACTCACCAGACAGTGGAATCTATGTGGAATGACTTTGACATAAGCTGCCTGAGAAACCAAGAAAATGAAAAAGCGACCTAACTTATCACAAGTCACACAATGTCTAAGCCTTTGCTCTTGCAATCCTACTCCTTGGGATGTCGCCTGAGATAATTTTTCAACAGTGGAAAATAAAACAAGATTTCCTGTACATTGTAACAGTATCTATAAGTGAAGCAGAAATGCTATATCAATTTCATTGCCAACCATAATTGTGCAGGATTTTTAATATAATTGACTGATTGAGTGAGATATTCAGGTGAATGGAAATCAATATATTATAATATAGTGAGCAGTAAAATAGCAGTGCTTCCCAAAGTTTCACTGCAGAGCTCTTATTTCAAAAGCACATGCTCATAAAATATGCAGATTTATGGGCCTTGTTCCACAACTTCTGAAACAGAATCTTTCCAGATGCAAGGTCTAGAAATATGTTTTTCTTAATGTGCAACACGTTTTATTAATTTCTAATTTTTATGGACACATGCTTGAAACAACTATTTTAGAACAATATGAACAAAAATACTATAGAAACTATTAACTAAAATAATGACTTGATTCTGATCTTCAAAGGCGTTTGAATAGAATTAACAACTCTTATCCCTTTTGACCCTTTTGAATCTGATCTGGAGCAAACCTACATCAAAATATCCTAAAATTTGGAACCAAAAGATATGAGTTTTAATCAACACTAAATTACTTACCTCAAGTGTGACCTCAACGATTTTACTTAACCTCTGAGCCCCAGGAGCCACAAGTGCAAAATACAGGAAATAAATTCACCTCACCTGTCATGAGATAATGTACAAGAAAAGTATAGATAGTGATAAGATGGAAGAACCACAGGCCCTCAGGTTGGATGGACCTGTGATTCCTGTGATTAAGGACAAGTTCTGTCATTAATAGTTATGCAATCTTGGGCAAACTACTTAACATTTTTCAGTCTATTTAGATATAGAATAGATCCAACAATATTTAAATTATAAATCTATCTCAATAATTATATGAGATTATGTGAGTAAACCTGCTTGGTAAATGTTAGCTATCATCTTTCTGAAAACAGAAGGAACCTCTTTATCTTCAGCCTGAAAACACAAAATTCAAGGATAGGAAAGCAGAGGTACAGATTCAGTTTACAGTAAGGACATTAAGTTTTCCTACTACATCACATTGAGCATTCATTCTAATGCCCAATCCTCTAAATTTTGAAATCTTAAAAAAGAAAATGACCTCTATTTTTTCTCTGATGCCCACTTAGATTCATTTTTTTTTACAGCATTGCCCTTTGAAAAGCCTACGTTCTTTACAACAAAGTATTCCATGAAAAAAAAATTCTTTCATAAGATTTTCTTAAACTAAACTGCTTCAAACTAAGCTACCTTGGGGGAAGTTGTATTCTAATTTGTAAATTATATGGTAAATAGCATGACTGCAGCACCTGGGGGCATATCTTCCAAAGAATAATTGTGAACCCTAATTGATCAAAATCAAAGAAACAGAGAGGCTAGACATAATACTACCTAGCAATACCTGCCTTCCTCAAGCAAAAGACCTTGGTTTGTGCACTGTTCAGGTGAATCTTGAGTAAAACCCAAATCAATTAATAAGAGATTCATTGTAGAGCTATTCAACATGCTGCAATTTATGCCCATCATTCTTACATGAACCATATAAGACCCTACCTGCTCAAGGTGATCCCTGAGAACCTACAAAGAGCAAAAGGTCACCTTGTATTAAGAAGGATTCTGATATGTCACCTACAGACTAAGAATATCCAAAGAGGGGAAAAACTTTGCCCAAGATCAAATAAATCTTTTTAATAATATATACTTCTGTCTGTGTGTGCTCTATTCCTCTAATGAATTCACTTAAAAATATTTATTCAGTGTCCACATGTCTATCATTGAGCAAGTCAGACAGACAATATAGAACTTGTATTCTAGTAGGATCCATTTTTATGTATTGATAACTCCTTTAAAGAAAATGTATAGTATAGAGTGATATCATAAAGAGTAAAGGGACAGGAAGGGTAATATCTCAGAAAGATTGGTCAGGAAATGCCTTTTGTAAAGAGTGCTTGAGCTGAAACCCAAATTTGAGAAGGAACTAGTTATGTAAGGATCTAGGAAAAACAACACCCCAGGTAGCAGTGAATTTAAGTGCAAAGGGTCTGAGACAGGGACACAATGGAGACGAATGGAAAGGGGAAGAGAAATACCAGATGAGGTCAGAAAAATATCATTGCTAAAAAAGAAAAAAAGAAAAAAAAAGCCCCCTCATTCATCATCAGTGGGAATGCAAATTGCTACACTTTTGAAGACAGTTTGGTAGTTTTGTTAACTCCAAAGAGTTCATAACTTTCCAGCACAAAAAACTGCATGTGGATGTTTATAGTGGCTTTATTCATAATTGCCAAAACGTGGAGGCAATCAAGATGTCCTTCAGTAGGTAAAGGGGTAAATAAATTGTTGTGGATGGACTATTATTCACTAAAAAAAAAAAAGTGAGCTATCAAGCCATGAAAAGACAGAAAATTTAAAGTCATATTACTAAGTGAAAGAGGCCAATATGAAAAGGCTATATGAATCCTACAATATGACATTATGGAAAAGGCAAATGTAAGGAGAGAGTAAAACGGTGAGGGGTAATGGGAGAAAGGTATGCACAGGCAGAACACAGATGATTTTTAGGGAAGTGAACTTATGCTGTATGATACTGCAATGATTGATAGATGTCATTAAAATTTATCAAAACATAGAATATACAATACCAAGAGTGAACCTTAATGTAAACTATGGACTTAAGGTGCTTATGATGTGTAAGTGTAGGTTGATTTATTATAACAAATGCACCACTCTGGTGGGAGATATTGATAGTAGGGGAGGCTATCAGGGCATATATGGGAACTCACTGAATTTTCTTTTCAATTTTTCTGTGAACCTAAACTCTTCTAAAAATAAAGTTTATTAAAAGTATATATATATATATATATATATATATATATATATATATATATATATATATATATATATATATATATATATATATATATATATCACAAACCATCACTTAGGGTGATGCAATCTTGCCATCTGACAAAAATCACACAGCTAGGAGGTGATACAGCTGGAATTAGAGTTAAAGGCCAGTGACTTCTGAGCCACTACTCTTTCCACACACAGAAAAAGTCCATGCCAAAAAAATTAATAGATGTCCTTTCTTACCCATTCCCTATAGAAGCATTCAAGATAGCATAAGTAGTAATACATTATTAACTTAATATTCTGTTGTCACAGAAACATGGGAAACTTGGAAGCTGGAATTAACTTATTTAAAGTTGACAAAAGTGTTATGGCAGAGACATAACATTCCATCTAATATTCTCCCTCATCAAAAGAAAGGCCTCCATTTCCCATCCTGCTTTGTAGTTAAGTGGGACGATGAGACTAAATACCAGCCAATGGACTAGTTCATTAACTATCATTATATATAATCAACATTTCACCAGTGCAGGACTCTGAATGCCTAGTAGATTAGCCACTACATGAAAGATACCTGGGCCTGTAAATCACCATGAGGAAAGCTACTCACCAAACCCGTTATGGAACTGTGCCATGAATAAGTACTAATGAATTAAACCATGGAGATCTGTGGTTTGTCTTAACAACTGTTAACTGACCACAGAGGAATTATGAGGTACCCACATGCATTGTTGACTTCAAATTCAAAGATACCTCAGCTAGATGGTTAACCATGCATTTTGTTTTCCACTTCATCCTCAAGAATACCTAAAGTCGCAAAGGAATTTCTTTACATGGATTATAGTTCAGTACTTACTATTGTGCTTTCATATAAATACTCAATACATAAAACTCAATAAAATAAAATTTGTTGAATTAAATATCCAAGAAATTTGCCCAAGCAAATGGCCCTAAAGGACCATGCATGTGGAAAATGAAAACATAGACTGGGCATTTCATTTCAAAATGCCCATTTGACTTTAGATGAATCAGGAATTTCACCAGATGGAGCTGGACTAGTACATCTAAGAAGACACCTCTAGTTCTAAAGCAAATATAGGATGGAAATCCGAGGATTCTTTGTTCTGCTCTGAAAACCCTCATCTCCTTCAGTTTGTCAACACTTCTAAAAATATTTTGCATTCAAATTGTAAAGTGCTCTCAGCACCTGTTATTTTTATCCTGTATGTGAGCCAAATCATATGCCATACACATCATTTTGTCCCCACAGGTCACAGTTAATTCATTATCATGGTGAATGCAGAGGGCTCTGACTTTCTCTCACTGGCTTCTCCTGAGATTTATTACAGGAGATATTTTTTAGAATAAATCCCTTAACATCTGCCTAAATTTAGTACTATGATCATTAGCAGTCATTATAGCTAATCAACATCTAAGCCTCATTAAAATAATACACTAATGAGATGAAATGGGAGTAAAAGCCCTATAATGTTAAATGTTCGTTTTCTCTGAATAAACCTCAAGCAGTAGAAAGTTTTCAGCCTTTCGAAATATGGCCCTAAAAGAATGTGGCCAATTTTAAGCCCCATCTTGAGCTTATCATAAGTAGCCTTTCCCTTTGACAATAAATGGGTGCACTGAGTCCCAACTAAAGCACAAGTGCATAGCATTCAACAAGCGATTAATGTGTAGAATTAAACAGTATTAAACTCTCCATCCTCAGTCAAGCAAATAATTTATAAAAAATAAAATTTAATTACTTCAGCCTTTAACATTATTTATATATGATTCTGGATGACTTTTAGATAGAGCGAGATTAGCTTATTAAATTCTGTTCAGTCACTGCTTAAAAGGGTGCAATTTACTCCAGTAGTTGGGACCTATATGTCTTTGGAATTGTGTCATGTTCACTATTCATGAATAGCAACTTCCAATATCTCAACAACCAAAATACCCTGAAGTTCTCAGGAGACACAGAAACTTTCTTAACAGTGATTATAACATTTGAGATCTCTCTCATCAATGACCTGTTTAGAATGACCAAATGACATAAAAACATGAAGCAATCACTTCCCACCATGACTTTCCAATATTATATATAAAATCTGGACTTTTGGGTTCCCTCGCCACCATTATATATGTGTGCCTCCTGCCTCAGTTCTTCTTTCTCAGGATCTTTTGTCAGGCTTCCTGCTACACAGCCCTCATGCTAGTTATATCTTCATTCACAAATGCTCATCTGTATATTGTATGCTTTCTAGCTCTTCCCCCCACAAATGGCTGTGCCTGCCATCTCCCAAAAGAGTAAAGCATCATCTACAGGATTTTTCCACTTATAAAGAGGCTAAGGATAAATGGGGCCTCTATGAGGTAGGGAAATGCAGATTCTGCTGCATGTACCCCCAAAATAAAGAAGATATCAAATGCATGATGCCAGAGTTATGTGTAGGCATGGGCTAATTAGTCATTAGTCCATCGAGATATTTCATTTAAGGGAAAAGAATAGGCGATTTTAGGTGACTTCCTGCTGGAAATTATATGTACATTACAAGGGCAAGTAGTTTTAATTTTGGGCCATATATAGAGAGAAGTATTTTACACACCTAGACTTTTGTAAAATTGAAGCTTTCATTGAAGTTTAAGGATTCCAGTGCCACTACATCATCGTTTTAAGCATTTAGTAGATAATGTTTCTGAAATGGATTCTGTAAATTCTAAAATTGTTATGCAGAGAAGACTAATATACTGTGTAAAGATGATAGATACATATATGATAGATGATAGATAGATGATAGATAGATAGATGGATAGATGATAGAAAGAAAAGAAGAGACAGAGGGAGGGAGAGAAGGAAAGCAAGAAAAAGAACAGGGTTCAGAATCAATGATATTGATACTGTTATGAACACAGATTAACATCCAATCTCTTAAACATGCTAGGTATCAGTTTTCTCATGAATTAAATAAGGAAATTGGAGTAAAAATCTCTAGACCCCCTTAAAATTTTAAATTTTCAAATGCTGACCATGATTTTACCTTTGTTGTTACAGAGGCAGTATAAACACAAATTATTGGAATCCTATTTGCTGCAGGTTAAATATCATCTACATGTGAGATTCTACAGGAATATTACACTATATCAACAGTCCTATGAGGTAGCATCATTGTTCTTGATTGGGATCATTTGTTCTGTATACTTCATTGCCACTGGTTTTAAATACATTTCCAAAATGTTGCCTGTATCTTTGCATCACTTTGGGTATAACATTGGGTGGGTGGAAGAAGAATTTGGTTTCCTCGGCCAGAGGTAACCAATTTATCAGAATTATGTTGTAAGAGAGAAGGAATAAGCTGTGAGTGTAGACAATGAGTTTATGAATTCTAGAAAATTTGTAACATACATTGAATTGGTTTTAAAATAGTTATTTGGTAACAAAGCTGGTTTTGCCTCTTAAGGGTCACCCCAGAACTTAGTGGTTATGGTAGTGTGCAGGGATGCACCCAGGGGATATAAAATTGAAAGCAACAAACAAACCAGGCAAGCAAAACTCATTGATACAGACAACGGTTTAGTGGTTACCAGAGGTAAGGGTGGTTGGGGGGAGGTAGAAAAGGATAAATGGGGTGATGGAAGGAGAACGGACTCTGGGTGGTAAACACACAATGCAGTATATAGATGATGTATTATAGAATGATACCTTTGAAATCTATAATTTTATCAGCCAATGTCATCCCAATGAACTTAATTAAGAAAAACCTCAGTGGCTAAAACAATAACAAATTATATTTTGAAAAAATTTCCTAAGTACCATCTTAAAGGCCTTGGCATTCTTACAGACACCCTGATTTGATCTTTAGCTTGAGATTATTATGTTATATTAAAAAGATGTGGAAACCACCGAAGATACAAGAGAAACAAGAGAAGCCATTTCTCTGATAGATTCAGGTATAAGAGAAGCTGAGATATCAGTTACTGAGAAAAGCAATGAATACGGAACTGAGAAATTATCTAAAAGTGAGGATTAATTATGCAGATTATGCAAAATATGCAAAGTTTCCTTAATTTATATGACCAAAAAGAACAATTTTTATGTGTCATTAATGTTAAGTTGACCTTGGTATCAGTTAGAGAATTTGTAAAATTTACCAAGTTAGTTTGTCATTCATAAAAATTTACCTTGGCAAGGAGTAGTAAGGACTTTCCATCTACAATAGAAGGACTCCTTTAAATGCAACATTCTTAGAAATTGTTGCATTTTGTGATTTGAGGACATAGGAAAGACAGAGCTGTGTGTACCTGTTCTGCAAACACCCCAATACATCTTTCCTCAGTCTCATTAAATATTTAGTTGCATTATCAAGGATCCAAGTTATCTATCTAAATTTAAGTAACACACCATAAAATATAATACTGGCAAGGAGGAGAACAGGAGGAGAACAACATGTCTTTATCATTATTTATAAAATGCAATTTGATCCTGGTGTCTCAGAGTGTGGTCTGTGAACCAGGAGCATCGGTATCACCTGGCTACATGGAAGAAAGATAATCAGACCCAAACGCTGACCTACTGAGTTAGATCCTGCATTTTAACAATCTCCCAGGTGATTTTATGCATATTAAAATTTGAGTCACTGTCCTAAACACTGAAAATGGCAATAGAAGGTAGCTAATATGTTAACACCTGCTGCAAAGGAGTTCAGTGTTCAGTAACTAAAGCCAATAGTTACTTTACTGTGTGATTCTTGAAGGATCAATATTAGTTCCTTTCTTGAACCTAGGGTTTGATGGAAGTAAAGTGAGAGAGAGGAAAAAGGGGAACTATGACTTGAAATGCCATTCATGCTGTCACAGTGCTTACTACCCAATGGCAGAGAATATAATAAAAAGAAGGAATATAGACACAGGTTTACAGATAAGAGCAAGGCGGAGAGCTGCAGAATTATCCAGCTATTTCCATTAACAAGTGAAGGGGGAGGTTTGATTTTTGAGGGCATATTTATGGATGAAAAATCCTAACAAGACAATGATAAGAGTTTACTGAGCTCCCTCAGCTGAGACAAAGATATACGAGGAAAAAAACACTTATTTTTGAAATCCACTGAGATTTATTATCATGTCTAATTAGCAACTGCTGACAGATAAAGCACATAGGTGGAGACAATGCTAAGAACCCTGAAGTAAAAAAGATAACATTGCCAAGTTTACTTAACAAAACAAGAAAAGCATAAATTGATCAGAAAAGGATACAGAATGCATTCTCAGAGACTATCTACTCACTAATAGTTAAGAATAGAATTCTTAGCTCTTCATGAAGAAAAAAATGGGAACCCATTTAGAACCCTACATATATACACCCACACTACACACACACACACACACACACACACACACACACACACACATACACACACAAAGTGCCCAAAAAGTATACACATTTTAAGAAAAAACTATATTAAAATTGTAATGCTCAATACATACCGATACCAAAGATGAATACAAGTCATGCATATACATTTTTTTGGCACCCACTGTATTAAATTACTCTGATGGTAACCACTTTGAGCACCTCTTATAATTGTAGAAGTAAAAGGTGACTTGTAGTCATCTTTTGTTAACAGTATATATTGAGTATTACAACTTTAATACAGTTTTCCTTTCTTAACACATTGAGGACAGGACATTTAAATGTATAGATGCAAATCTGCATCACCGGTCAACAATGGGTTAAAATGTGTATACATTTTTGGCACTATATATATATATATATATATATATATATATATATATATATATATATATATTTCTATATAATCATTGTATTAATGCATGTATAATAAATTGTACGTATTTCTTCATTCACAGGGAAGGTTCAACAAGTCTACCACTCTTAGTGTATCCACTGATTATCTTGATAAAACCCTAATTTAGGAACTTCTCCAAGTTTTATTTATTCAGCTATACACTGAATGAGTGCTTCCTGAATATTAGAGGTAAGATTCTGGTCTATAGAGAGAAGATCAGATAGTACCGTGATTCAAGCAGGATTATCTCATGTTACACGAGACCTGTCTGAATTTTCTGGGAAATTTTTTCTCGATTGTATTTGAAACTAGTAGTACTCTCACAGGTATTATAATCAGAACTCCAAAATGGTTTATTATTTACAAAAATCATGTTCATCACGATTCTTTGGTAATGTTAGCCAACATTATATATCTCTCTTCCTGAAACTTTTGCATTTCTTCTCCCTATTTCTCTCTTCATCACCAGGTGTAGGAAATACAAGCATATGCTTGGAATACATAATTAAATAAACCACATACCAACACTGATTCTCTAGTGAGGGAAAGCTAAATATATTAAAAATTTTAGGTTTGCCTGTTGCCCTAAAAGTGTTTTTTCTTGCTGTACAAATTCTTTCAATCACTGGCCATATGCCAAGATCTATTTCTGTGACTGACAAATCTGATTTTGAAACACAGTGTGTGCATGTGGATGCATTCATATAAACTATCATAGATATCCTTTATTTTCCTGCTTAGCCTAGCATGGATTTTAGTAAAAATAGTCCATCTTGACTCTCATGTAAAAGTCTTATTTCATGTGAGAATAACAACATCAGTATTTCCCTCCTTTCTTAAATAACAGACTCTTAAAATAATCTATGAAAATTATGAGTTAATTAATCCTTTTTTGGGGGGAGGGCACATACAGTAATGGAGAACTACTGTTTTGTCCATTTTGTGTTTCTAGGAGTCACTTCTTCATTTTTATAATAGAAACTACAGCCTTACAGGATTCTTTTTACCTTACAAGATTGTTCTAAACATTAAATGAAATTTATATATATATATATATATATATATATATATATATATATATATATATATATACACACACACGTATATGTAAAAGGGTGGAACAAAATGTTTTTTCTCAGCCCATGCATGGTAAAAGTGTTGCTTCCTTCCTCTTCCCCTTCCTTGACTAAGCAAGGAAGCATTTTAGAAGCAGAAAGAAGTTGAAAGAGAATCTGCAATTCTCTCTGCTGTTACAGACATGGTGTCTCTCCTATGAAACTTGAGGACTCCAAGTTCCATCTGCTCATTTAACAACTCTATTCCATGTATTGCCCTAGGTACTAAAGATACAAAAATTTGAACAAGTGTGGAGCAAGTAATTCTCTCTCATTGTATGGAGAATTCCTATAACCTTCCCTATGTCGATCTACTCAGTGTGATGTACACCCTTATGTGCCTCATGATGAGCACCAGACATGAGCCTCCTGCTGGAACTAAACCCTGTCCCAGTCCTCAGTGTACTTAGCAGGGGCCACGATGCTGTGATGTGATTTTCGCAAGTCACTTCCTTTGCTATCTGCACACTGCCCACTACTGCATTACAGTTTCAATGATGATTATAATAATATAATAATAATAGTGTTGAAATGAATACAACAGAATTTGAAACGATCTCAGGAAGGTTATTTTAAATGTCACTCTTATACTTCCTTTCTGACCTATTCAAGGAAAGGTGGTTTTGAGTCACTAGGTATCTTCTCAATGATTTTCCTCTGTTATTTCCTTCCTAGCTGATTCAGTTAAAATATCTGTTAAATAAACAAATCTTCAGACCTGGTTTATGATCGTTAATGATACCACTGATATAAAAATTAGAAAGTGTATTTTCTCTTCTCTGAAATATATATGTTTTGAGGCTTTGAGGTTTGACTTAGAAATCAATGACATAAATCCCATATTTCAATAGTAGAGAAAAAAACTATATATATAGTTTTTATTATATAGAGAAATATATTAGAGAAAAAAGATATATATATATATATATATATATATATATATATGTCAGGAAAAGTAATAAAGGATGCAATACTCGCCTCACCTCAAACAACATATAACTATTAAAGATTATAGCTGTATTGGAAAGGAAATTGCTTTGCTAAGATGAGACAACAATTTACTATAATTCTGAGGCCACAGCGATTAGGGTACTTTCAGCCATGTAACAGATAGTATTGTTGGTGCCCCTACTATTTACACATCTGCAACTGGAGAAGTTGTAGCTTATACTTTCAAGTTCTCCAGGATAGTACCCTTTGTGCTGCAGGTGATTTCTTTTGTGGAGGTGTCTGCAAGGTTATTCCTTTCAACCCACCTTAACCCTATATCTAATCATCAAACTGAGAAAACAAAACAAGACAAAATGCCTTTCTTCTTTTCCTCTGAGCAAAAACAACATACATATAAACCTCTGCGGTGCAATCTAATATGTTGCAGACCTCACTCACAGCTTTGCTTCTTTGCCTCCCCTATCTGGCTTCCCTTACCTTAACAATTTCTACTGAGAACACTCCCTAATAACTTACTTGCATAAGAAAACCCTCTCAGATTCTACTACTAGAGACCCAGTCTAGGATTCTAAGAATCTAGGAAGCCAACCCTGAGGAAGAGAGCATAGAATTGGCTGGATGGCAAAAAGCCCCCCTTGTTGAGAGTAGGGAGCGTGTTGGTAAGTCCTGACATATTCCAGAAGTGCCATTATTGAGATTTTTTACCTCAGTGAGCTGGAATGGGATTCTGGTGGAAACGATGCTGTGGTTTTTAAAATATAAATGGCATTTAAAGGTGCATGGAAATAACATTTATAGCAGTACTGATTCATTAAGAAGAGACCATTGTAGGCTTTATCGAGGTGATCAATTTTAGTCAAAATCCCACAGAATGGAGAAGAACCATGGAGAATTATTCTGGCCTTGCAACCTCCTCAGAAAACTCCCAATATTTTTATGGCTGGATTTAAAAATTGTTTTGAACCAGTGACTCCTCTACCATTATGTTGATGATGGACAGATAACTTGTCTCTTTAGTTTTATGTGCTCCCTAAAACCGACCCTTGATCCTACAGTTCTGGTCTCAGTTAATGCCACACAATATATTCCATTCTACAAACCTCAGAGTAGTTGCAGATGTCTGAAAATTTATTGCAACTCACTTCTAACTGAACACCATATCATGTTGAGTTTACCTCAAATCTATTTCTCAGAACCATTCTGTTCCATAGGAATAGCATCTCACCATAACAATGACACCTATAAAGTTGAGTTGTACAGAACACAGTTCATTTTGTTTGCAATTGCCTTATCTTTTTTTCTTTCTTATCAAGATTTCATTGTGCTCTTTCCCTTTGCCCCTTAGAGATGCAGACTTCCTGGATGTGTCTCCTAGGAGCTTCTCTTACTGTAACAGAAACATCTTGGAGAATTGTTTTGTCAGTCAAGATAGACAAGGCTACATGGAGATAACAAATGACCTTGCAATTTCTGAGGCTTATTGCAATAAAATTTAATCTCTCATTTCTGCTACCTGTCCAACATGAGCCATCAAGGAATGCAGTTAACAGGAGCATAATTTGAATCTTTTCTTCTGAGATCACTGTAAAAACGAGAAAGGTGTGCCACGAAGAACACACCAACAGTTGACAGATGATTAAGTAGATGGAGAATGTATATTCAGAGAATTTCTGTTTTATAAGATTTAAAGAGTCTTTTTGATGGTGAGAAAACAACATAACAATACTTGGATAGATAAAAGGCAGAACTCTGTTACTTATAGCTCCAAACAAGAAAAGGCTTCCAGGCAGGGCCATATGGGGAGTTGTACTAGGTAGGGAACAGGGTAACAGTATTCAGGCATTATAGGGGAAGCCTATGTATAGCAAATGGGGCGGGGCTAGCTAGGTGTCACATGCTCCCTGTGGACTAGCTAATTTGAATAATTGCCAGGGAGCAGGGACATAAGAACTGTTCCTAGTTGTCTGGAACCTTGCCCTGGGGCCACTAGGACTGGAACATAGTGTTCCCTGATTAAGAGACCCCTAGCCCAGATAAGGAAAACACTGGGGTGTGCATTTATCAGCTGCTCAGGAAAAGGAACTGACCAACCTCTAACTAGAGCCTCGAAACTGGGGGGAAAAAACAGCATTAAAACAAAAAGCAAAAAAAACTATTTTACAATTGCCTTAGCATTCATTAACAAAGAATTTCACCCATTCCTTAGTGAGGAATGAGTTGAATTAAAACTAGAACCATGCTATGCTTATATCTTTGTATATAATGCATAATCTGATGTTTACTTTACATGCACATATTTACAATCAAGTAAGTTTGGCATTCCTTCTTTACTTTAAACCCCAACTCTCTTAAAAAAAATTTACTCCTAAAACTATTGTAATTAATTGCTTTTCATGTATCCTGTAAAATGCTATTTAGTTATTTTTTTAAGTACCGAAAAAGAATTCTTTTTGATATGATGAATGATATGCATCTGAAAAAACTGAACCTCAAATGAAAATTGCAGCTAGGGTGTCATGTCAGTACCCTAATCTTGTTTTATTATTTATCAAAAGAAAACAAGAATAGCTCACAATATCTCCATATAAGGATTGTTATGTGTTCTTTTGCATATTAATGTAATTATTATATTAACTAGAATTATTTTATATATTTTCTTTTAATGAAGGTTATAATAAACAGGAAAAATGAGGAAATTAATCTTTTGTACATTTTATTGATAATACTGGACAGATCACAAACAATTAAGCATCATATATAAGTTTTTAAAGTATAAAATAGAAAATCAAGAGAAAAAAATATGAGTCCCTGGATATGTGGGTATTCATTTGTCATGGCAAGTAGAACACATTTGCCCACTTCTTAAAATGAAATGATGGTTATTTATTTGGTTTTGGTTCCAAATGTAAGAAGGTTAGAAGTCTCCACTTCATCTTAACAACAGGTATGAAGCTAACAGACTGAAAAATCAACAACTCTTCATGAGTCCATAAGAGAGGAGAGACAGGTCCATAAGAGAGGAGAGGGCAAACTGCTGCTCCCAAGGTTGTAGAGACAGGTAAATATTGAAAATTATCACTTACAGGAGCAGAGACACTTGAGCAAAAACTGCCTCAGGTGCCAGAGCTGGGGTAGGAAAACCTGAACTGTAATTGACAAACTGCTGAAGGCTAAGTACAGACAACTCAGAATTTAAAAAGCCAGGGTGATGTATTCATAAGAGAACCCCCACATTTTGTGAGATTTACCTCCAGGAGCTCGACTACATTCCCACAGGATACATTAGAGAAAACCTCTTTGGGCTTCTGGCAGGAGGAGGGAAAAAGCAATCATCTTGAAATACACCAGAGAACTATCTTCTATTGTAAAAACAAAGCCTGCCCTCAGGAGGAACAAATTAACCAGAGTCCAACCTACTGGAATATCTATCATCAGGGCTTACTGACCTAGGCAAGGGAAAATACCCAATTCCAGTCCCCTCTAGCCACTCTGTGCCATCTAAGAGGAGAGGGAAAAACAAAGAAACACTTGTGAATTTCATAGTCTGAAGACATTTTTTCCTTGATGGCTGAATATGTTGCCTGGGATCTAATCATAGGACTACAGAATGCTTCCCCTCCCCCACACCTCGCTACCACATTATTAAAGGACTATTTACTGCAGTTCCTTTTACCCAGAATACTCTTTCCAGCTATCAAGAAAAAGAATGACAAGGTATACCAAAAAAGGGAAAAATTGGGAAGACAGGGAAAGCATCAGAACCAGACGTGTCAGGAATGTTGGAATTATCATATGGGAATTTAAAACAACTATGATCACTATACAAAAGACTCTAATAATGTAGACAACATGCAAGAACAGAAGGGCAATGTAAACAGAGATGGAAAGAAGAAAGAGCAAAAACAAATGCTAGTGATAAAAAACACTGCAACACAAATAAATGTTTTAGATGGGCTGGATAGGTCTGAAGAGATAATGTCTGAGATAGAGGGTATGTCGATAGAATCCTCAAAAGCCAAAAAACAAATACAACAAAGACGAGGGAAAAAAACCACTATCCAAAGACTGTGGGACAATTATCAAAGGTGTAACAAATGTGTTATGGGAATCCAAAAGGAAAAAAATAGAGAGAAAAGAAAAAATGTTTGAAACATAATGACTGAAAATCCCCCATGTTAATGTCAGACACCAACCACAATTCAGGAAAGGTTTTCCTCCCTCAGTTTCTGCTCCGCTGTCTCCCTCTGTTCTGCTGTCTCCCACTGTCATCAGTTATGATCTTTACCAAGGGACAATAACAGGAAAGAAAAAACAGTGGATGGATTCTAAACTTCCTGTGAGCATTAAGTGTTCCCTGTTCACTCACTGAGCCAGAAATACAGTAAGTCTCTCGGAACACTCTCTGTGCTGAGCATTTACTTCCAGACTTTTCTAATATATTGAACTCTGCCCAGGGGATGCTGGTAAACTCACTGCTGATTTGGTGGTATTATGATCCACGTCTTCCCTTATTTAACTGCTGACATTTACTTTTAAGAGTTTTTTCCAAATAGCCACAGTCCTCTTCAATGGGAGAAACAGGGTAAATTGTATTTACACATTACCAGGAATTTCAAACCTAGATCATTTTCATTTAATGTAATAATGAATATGCTCAGATTTAGGTTGAACATTTTATTATTTATTGTTTGTTTTCCTAGTCAGTTTCTTGTTCCTCTGCTCCCTCTTTCCTGACCTTTTTTTTTTTTTTTGATTATGTGAATGTATTTTAGCATTCCATTTTAATTTATTTGTTGACTTTTGGGCTATATCTTTTTGTATTATTTATAGTACTTGCTCTAGGGATTAAAATATACATATCTAATTTTTCACAGGTACTTAGATTTAATATTTTACCATTCCAAGTAAAATAGAGAAACTTTACAAATACTAGGTCTAGATTCCTTCAAACTTTATGGTATAATTGTCATATATATTACATATACATTTATGAAAAGCCCCACAAGTCAACATTTTATATATATATATATATATATTTTGGGGGGGGTTTCAATAGCCATACTTATTTTTAAAAATATAAATGGAGAAAAAATTTTTGTTATACTTATTTAGCTATTTGCCATTTGTTTTTCTTTCCTCATTTCTCTAGTTCCTAAATCTATATCTTAAAGCCCTGCATTCTATCCTGAACCCTAATCTAATCTGTTTGGAAGATTTTGTTTTTATTGTTCTTCTGTTTGTTCTTGTGTTAACATGCATCTCTCTCTTTTTTGTTTTTTAATATGCCTAAGCCTGCCATAGGAAAAAGAAGCTAAGCTATTGCATGAATATACCAAACTTGTTATCCTTCTCTAAAGTTATTTTTTTCATTTTAAAATATAAGAGCCAAAAAACACTTCAGAAATAATGGTATCTTGGTTCCTCTATTTTTAGGGTAGTGAGATCTAGAAACAGGAAAAAATATTATTGGGTGGGAGCAAGAAAAACTACTAAATATAGCAGGGCTAGGATTAGCATCTGGTATTCTGACTCTGAGTTCAATAATTTTCTTGTGACATATCAATGCTTTTCCAGGAATGGGTGAGAATGTTGAGATTGTCTAGAAAGGTACGCCCTGCTGTAAGTCAAGATAGTTCTGTGATGTCATGACTTGATCCCTCCATAAAGTCATGTAGTATATATAAAAGAAAGCTAGTAGAATCCCTTAGTTTTTCTAGAAACTAAGGAGAAAAGGTCACTATATTTATTTTGTTATTTTAATAAGAATAATACCATGGATGCCAAGAAATGCATACAAGTGGATACTTTGGTCAACGTTACTCAAGCAGTAGTTTGTGGTAATCAGAAGTGTCTGGACGCTGATGGTAACCACTTTGAGCACCTCTTGTAATTGCAGAAGTCAAACGTGACTTGTATTCATGTTTTGTTTTCGGTATATATTGAGTATTATAATTTTTATGCAGTTTTCCTTTCTTAAAATGTGTATACATTTTTTTGGCAGCCTCTGTATATTGAAGTTCTTAAAATGCCTCATCTACCTCTGAAAGGTCATCTTGTCTATATCAGTTAGAACACTACTTTTCATAAAAATGTTGGTTGAGTTGTGTTAGCTGAGGAATAACACTTGCCAAGAAGTGACCAAGCTGTTCATTACAAGGAACATTAATGATCCTTGGAAATACTCTTCATAATCATAAACACCATGTGTTCACTTAAAACACTAATTATATGAATCGTCTATTCTTACAATTAGGTTTATCATCTTGCTGACCATAAGGAAAGTAATGTGCGTAATAGAAGACCCTAACTTTTGATAAATTTAAATTTGAATCCCAGAGCTATTCATAAACTTTGTAACCTTGGGCAACGACCTAATCTCTCTGAGGCTGTGTTTTCTCATGTGCAATCCACAGTGACCTACCTTCTAAACTCAGATGAGGTTGTCTATGGAAATCCTTGAATAAAAGTTCTTATTCTAGTCTCTGTAGTATATCAGCAAATCATATTAGAGGACAAGTCTAGTATCGTATAATGTGGCTGTATAATGGGTACACGCTGAAAGCCACTGCATTATAAATCACAACATGCTCTGAAGTAAACACCTTGTTTCCTTAATCATTCCCTGTATCTGTCCCATGGTCTCTTTCCTTTCACATTTCAACTCTGAGAGTCTCCTATTTTGCTAGTTTCTAAAGTGAAGTTAGAGCAGAAACTTTCTTGTCATCATGGCTTATATCTAAGTCCTGCCCTGGGCAGATTAAATGTATGCTGCCACATGACTTGATACCTTCCCTTATCCCTAAAATAATTTTTATTATTAAAAAACTACTAATTGTTAATAATCATTCCTTAGAAAGAACACGCAAATATGCTGAGATTTAACTAAGCCGAGCAAATAAAAGGCAGATTTTCAATAAAGGAGAATTAGCAACTTATTTATTTAACACAAAAAATTTTTTACAAAACAGCCCTTTTAATTGTGAATGTATTTTATTAATTACCTTTCTATATAGACAACTGAATATGGTAAAGAAAAATATGAATATGAAAATTGAGCTGCATCACGTTCTATATCTACCTTCTCCTGCATTGGGTGGGATACACATAAGGCAGTTTAGTTGATTGTGTGTGTGCATTTTGATCAATAAGTAGAACAGGATAAATAATAATCCTGCACATATTACTAAACTTTACAATTTTTAAAGAACTTTTAACTGAATCGTTACATTGAGTAAACGTAATAACTCTAAGATAACTAATACTACCCTCATGTAACAGATGAAGAAATGCTTATCAGAGGCTAACTGGCCTGCCAAGTTGATAACGTGGCAGAGCTAGCAAGAAATAGAATTGAACTTCAAATTTGTCTTTCTGATCCCATGATTTAGAGTAAGTACATCATGTTTACAGTGCATTGTAAACATCTCTTTATATTTTTGCCTTCTCTGAGAACTTGAGCTTCAAAGAACACAATTCAGTTCCATATTCAATTCTGCAAACCCTACTGTCTAGTACAGTGTCTGATACATGGTAAATATTCGGTTCTATTTGTAGCTTTAGTTCTCACTTATTAGTTCCTTTAGTCACCTAGATGCTTTGAGCCTCGGTTTCCTTATTTATAAAATAAAGAGGTTAGACAGTATGATCTCTGAAACCCTCAGCAGCTCAAGTATCTTATTAGTCTCTATGTTGGAGCCAAAGCAGAAGTTTTCTTACACTCAGAGCAGGAAATAAAATGTCTGCAGTATAATAAGCAAGGCTCATCAAGCACTTGTTTTTAGGGTTCTCTGAAAGGTCTGCCTACTAGTTCTTAATACGGTAGAAGCCTATATTCTCATCAAGGTTCCACTATCACCTAACTGCCATATAAACCATGGAAACACATTTTATAAGTTAGAGAAGTAAACATGATAATGGGAGAGACAAAGTAAAGTCAAATGTTTCCTTTACATTAAGAAATATTTAATACAAATAGAAGCGGATTTGTTAGAAGGGGCACTACCTGCGGGATTGTCAGCTGGCAAGATACAAAATATTTATTTGAACCTAATTTGTTTGGTTATGCCAAAGTTTGTTTTTAAAAACCATATATCAAACCATTTCCATCTCCCTGTCCCTAACAGAAGGGTTTAGGTCTCCTGAGATTAGTCAAATAGAACATCAAAGGGGAGGGAGTTGGTGGATGCAAATCACAGTGGTTTCTCATTAAGAAATTCAGTAGACAAAATCTCTTATCAACTTTGCTCAGGGTAATTTAGCATCATGTGAGTTAGCACCTAAAATCCTGAAGAGAAATATATGTATAACCTTGGACAAATCCCATGCGGTTTCTGATCTTATGTGAGACAGCAAACTCACTCATGATTAGCATAGGCTGGACTCTTTTTCTTAATAATCTATGTCATAATTATCTCAATAGGCTTTTTTTAAATATTTTTATTGGGGAACTGGGGGAGGGGAAGAGCATTGGGGAATTGGGGAAGGGGAACAGACAAGTTGCTGTCATTTTGATCTTCAGTCTAGTTGTGGAGGACGTTGCTTCACTGGCCCAAGTTAGTTTTATCATTGCACTCTTCCTGGCTGAGGCAGTCTCTCACTGGCCATTGGACGGCCGCTCACAGCGGCTCACGGCAGCACACACCAGCTGCCAGCCACTCACAGTAGCTTATGACAGTTCACTGCAGCTTCACTTTAGCCTATGCCATTGCCAGCAACTCATGGTAGCCCAGCTCCAGGTTGAGCTGTTGTTCACCATCTTAGCTGTAGAGGGCAGCGTCACTGGCCCTCATGTGGGATCCAAACCGGGGCCCTGCTGCTCAGAGCTGGCATCCCAAGCCAACTCTTAACCAATGTGCCACTCGGCTGGCCCTAATTAAGTTTTATTAAGAGCAAATGATAACCTCACAATAATACAAATGCTGACAAACTATATATCTAAAGAACTAAATTCTTAGGGCAAATCACTACACCAATATTGGGAGAGAAACATGTACCCAGGGAGATGCAGCATTTGAGATATGATTACCTAGAGAAGAAGCAGCTAGAGCCTTAAACTGTCAAGGAGAAAAATGCCTATTTTGAAACACACCCAGAACTTTCTCTGTCACAAAGGCACACTCTCCAAGAGAAAGGACTTTGTAAAAATGTGATTCCAAAACCTTATCCTAGTGAGAGAAAGGGAATTCTCCCCACTGTAGCCCTAACAGCCTTCTTGTCTCACATTAGGGAAAAACAAAATGAGCAACAGAGGACAGGGCTTCAAAGAAATAGATTGGAAATGCTGGAGCCAGGGAAGGAGTTAGGAGAGAAGGAAAAAGCTGCACCACTGCAGGAGGGATAGAAACACTTGTAAAGGCCGAGGCCCCAAGACACAGGACAACTAAAAACTTAAGAATTAATCAGAATATGACAGAACGTTTTCCCCGCTACCCCTACCACCACACCAACCAGCATGAAATTTAATAACAGTAGATTACAGCTGAAAGAATTGTAAGACACAGACTCTTTCTGAGAAGCAGCAAGCAATCAAGTCTCAAAGCCAAGAGGGGAAACAAAAACAAACACACCAAAGGAATTTGAAGCCTCTGGTGCTATAGCTACAACAAACATTAACACAGCTCAACTCCTAACAAGGTTAACAAAAAGCCTCACACTAAAGCTTATTTACCTCAATTCCCATTACCTAATTCAACATGCCTGTCAATAAAAAAATTACAAGGCATGAAAAAAAGAACAGAGAAAACACAATCAGAAGAGACAAAACATGCATCAGAAGAAGACTCAGATATGAGAAAGATATTGGAATTATCAGACAAAGAAATTAAAATAACTATGATCTAATAAGCTAAGGGCAATAATGGAAAAAGTAGACAGTATGATAGAACAGATGAGTAATATAAGTAGAGAGATAAAAATTCTAAGAAAGAATCAATCAAAGGGAAAAAAACACAGCTAGCAAAGTGATGAATTTTTTGGCAGATTTATCAGTAGATTGAACATGGTCAAGGAAAGAATCAATGAACTTGAAGATAGGGCAATAGAAACTTTTGCAAATAAAAAAAAAAACTTTCATAAATTAGCATCTGAGAACTATGGTATAATATCAAAGTGTATCATGCATATAATTGAAATGCCAGAAGAAGACGATGAAGAAAGAGAAAGAAGAGGAAAGAGAGAAGAGAAAATCTTAAAGGAAATCGGAGAAAAATAAAAATCCTAATCTATAGAGGAAAATGGAAGAGAATTACACATGTCTCATTAGAAAAACACACAAACAAGGGGAAAGTGAATGAAATCTTTAAATTGAGAGGAAAAACACTAGAATTCTATATCTGGTGAAATTATCCTTCAAAAGTAAAAGAAAATAAGTAAAATTTAAAAGTACAAGTGAAATAGAGACTTCCTCACAGAAACTAAAATTAAGGGAACTCACTGTTAGCATATGTGCCCTGCAACAAATGCCAAAAAATAAAAAATGGAAAAATAATTTTAAAAAATGTTCTTCAGGCAGAAAAAAGAAAAAAAATGATATAGGTAGGAAACTTAGATCTACATTTTTAAAAAGGAACTAAACTGAGGAAGAAATAAATGAAGCTAAAACTAACATATTTTATTTTTGTCTTATTCGTAATGAAGCAGTAATAGTAACAATATATTGATCTATTATAATGTGGAAAGTAAAATGAATGACAGCAATGTCATGAGGGATGAGAGGGAAGAATTGGGAATATCTTTTATAATACACATACATTATATGTGAAGCAGTACAGTGTTATTTGAAAGTATGTTTAGACTATGTAAAATGTATATGGGAAATTTTAAGGAAACAACTAAAATGAAGTATAAATAAAGTGCAAAGAGAAGGTTTAAAATGGAATCATAAAAATATTCAATTAAAACTAGACACAAGACCTATCAGAGAATCACCTTATAAATTATATAAATGCCTAACCACTGTGTAGTACACCTGAAACTAATGTAAATATTGAATGTCAACTATAATTAAAATATATATACTATATATAGTCACGGCTGTAAAGTACAGCGTAGGGAATATAGTCAATTATGTTGTAATAGCTATGTACTGTATCAGATGGGTAATAGAATTCTTGGGGTTATAACTTTGTGAGGTGTGTAAAATGTCTAAGCATTATGTTGTTTTGTACACCTGAAACTAATAAAAAATCAAAATAAAAAACTAGACACAAGAATAAAAAAGCAAGGGCAAAGAAAACAATTATGAAGGTGATAGATATTAATTCAACTGTAATGTTAACCACTTTAAAAGTGAATAGCACAAACATACCAATTAAAAGACAGAGATTATCAGGGCAGATGTAAAATACCAAAAAAAAAAAAAAATCAAGATCCAAATATATGTTACCTATAAAAAACTTTTTAAATATAAAATCTCAGATGGGTTAAAGTAAAGGTATGAAGAAAGATATAGAATGCTAACACTATTCAAAAGAAAGCTGGACAAGTATATCAATTTCAGACAAGGCAGATTTCAGAACAAGAAAGACTATCAGAAATAGAAAGGGCATTACGCAATGATAAAGGAGTCAATTGCCCCAAAAGACCTAACAATCCTAAATGTATTGTATTCATCTAATAACAAAGTGTTAAAATACTTGAGGCAAAAACTGAGAAAACTTAAAAGAGAAATAGAAAAATAGGAGTTACATTAAAATTAAACTCAATGAAGGTAGAGATTTTTGTATATGTTATTCACTACTATACCACCTTGTCTATAAAAGTGCTTCACACATTCTAGGTTCAAATAAACACTTTTAATTAGAGAATATTGTTAACTATCCCCTAGTACATTGCCTCGATTGAATAAGTATTTGTTATATCCAAGATTTGAGTGATGAAGTATTAACCTTGGAAAGAGTAATATTTAGCACTGCTGCACTGGGGATAGGGTGAAAACAACTCTTATACCAACGAGTATATTAGAGAAAGAAGATTAAAGAATGTATAACTGTTCTTACCATCTAAGTAAGCTGTGAGCTCAAGGGGACAAAAATGCTGTCTTTTTCTACCACTAGCAATAACAATGCATAGAAGGCCTCAGTAAGAAAGCTGGCCACACTGAGTTGGCTCCTGTGACAAAATGAATCTCCTAGTGCTATAGGATGGTCTGAGATACGTAATTTCTGACCCCTGTATCCAGATATATTTCATAGTACAGTTTTTAGCAATGAAAACTTTAACAGCTATTTAAGAAGTACAACAATTTGTAAATCTCATCATGGCAGGATTTGATTTTTCCTAAGCCTTCTGAAATAAAAATTTTTCATTGCTCATGGCAGTTATTTGCAATTTGGTAAAGGGATAGTTTTGATCAAAAAATAAAAGTTTTAAAAACTAATGATAAAGAGGAAACAAAATGAAACAAAATTCTATATTCTTCAGGGATGTCCAATGACATTTATTTAAGATTAATTATCGTTCCTTATTTATCAATCATAACATCTTAGGAGAAACCAAGCTTTTCATTGAATTAGCAAGTTTAATTCAATGTTATCCTCTGAAAAGAGTGCTGTTCACAGAATAGATGTGGTTATAATGATATACTTGATGAAGTTGGAGCCTACCTCTAAAACTTACTTTCAAAAGTATTGTAAATTCCAATTCCACATGATGAATAAATAGAATATATAATCTTATTATAATCTTCATCATAATGTACAATTGGAGACTCTCAGAATATTAATAAGGTAATCATATACATCACCTTAATCCTTAGACAAAAAACCACTGTTTTTCATACAAGTATTTGCTAAAAGCATAAAAATATAATAATTAATAAACCTAATAACTCCATAAGGCAGTTCAAAATTTCAAACAAATTTTCTATTTAAAATATATATTTCCTAGGCTTATATCTTTCAGAAGTCCTGAAAACCAGCATAGCCTGGGACAGAGAACTAAAATGACCCTTCATGTGTACGTTTTTTAGAAATAGAACTGAACAGTATTACCTAATACTTTAATAACACATTAACTAAGTCAAGAAGATATTTAATAGGTTTAATTGCTCCCCTGTGAACTGACAGGTACTGATAGCTATTTTAGAAATATTTAAAGCCATTCTTTTTTCCTTCAGTATTCAAAACAATACAATTTCATTACTTCTCTATTCTGTTGTTTATGCTCATCTTACAAAGACATCTGCTTCTTAAGTACCTAGGCACCATGAATTGTAGAAAGATGGTTATAATAAGATATCTGTCCCCAAGTGGGACACAGACTGCCAGGATACAAAATACAAAAATAAAACTAAGATGTTTCTTAAGAAAGAAGATATAAGTTTTGTTGGACACTCAGGGTAGGTAGTAATTCTTTCTAACTGTCCATGTTTTAAATAATTTAAACTGAAAGATCTGCATATTTAAAAATATGAAATAGTGCTTTAAAAAATTAAAGGGGCACTAAAATACCATATGTGCAGATTGGTATGTTCCATAATTTTAATATGCACCTGTCTCCAAATAGATATGTACATTCTATGTAACTCTATCAAAATTCCAGTGGCATTTTTGTTGAAAGTGATAAGCTCTTGCTAAAATTTGAATGACAAAAGGATTCAGATAGCTAAAACAGTTTTTTAAAAGGAAGAATATAATAAGATGAATAACACTATCCAATTTTAAAACTCAGTACCTTCAATTAAAGCCTCCCACTTTATACACAAATTAACTCAAATTAGCTCTTAGATCTAAATGTAAATGTAAAACTATTAATCTTTCAGAAAAAAAACAGAACATTTCTAATACCTAGAGATAGATAGAGTTTTAGACCTGACACCAAAACCAAAAAAAATACATAAAAGAAAATATTAATAAATAGGACTTCATCAAAATTACAATACATGCTAGATAAAAGGTAGTTTAAGAGAAAGAAAGAACAAGTCAGTCTGGGAGAAAATATTTGGAAATTCACGTAACCAACAAAGAAATCGTATTCAGATTAAAAAAAAAATCTGTCATCTCAACAGTATGAATATACATAATTCAATTAGGGAAATGGGCAAAACACTTGGATATTTCACTAAAAAAAGACATATGGATAGCAAATAGATACATGAAAATATGATCAACATCATTAGGCACCAGAGAAACGCAAATCAAAAGCTCAGTGATCTACCACTACATCTCTATTAAAATTTCTGCAATAATCATTTTTACTAAATGCTGAAGAGAATGTGGAGCTACTCGATCTCTGGTACCCTGGTGATGGGAATACAGTGTTTCACAGCCCTTCTGGAATACAATTTGGTTGATTCTTATAAAGTAAAATATGCACTTACCACATAATCCACCAATCCACTCTCGGGTGTTTACTCCTGAGCAGAGGTCGGCAAACTTTTCTGTAAAGCTCCAGATAGTAAACATTTTTGGTTTTGTGAGCCAAATTCCATCTCTGTTGCATATTCATTTTACTTTTTCAAACCTGTAAAAAATTGTAAAAGGCATTTTTACACTTGTGTGAATATATGTTTTCATTTAATGTGGATAAATACCTACAAATTGAATTGGCAAATCACATGGTAAATGCACATTTAAGAAACTTTCACATTGATTCCAAAGATTGATTTCACATTCCTACCAGTAAGTAACATGCAATGTATGAGGAATCTAGTTTCTCCTAACCATCTCCAATACTTGGCATTTTTGTACTTTTGATTACAGACATTCTAATGAGTATGGTATTACAATCCTTGTGGATTTCACAAAAACAGGCCATGGGCCAGATGTGTCTTACATATCATAGTTTGTTAACCATGTTCTAAAGAAATAAAATGTACACTCACATAAAATTTGTACACAAATATTCATATCAGCTTTATTTGTAATATTCATATCAAAACCTGACACCAACTCAAATGCTTTGCAAAGTTTTCCTGGTTAAGCAAATTGTGATATGAGGGGTGATCAAAAAAGAACAGTGAACACTTAAATTTTAAAAAGATTATTACAGTAAAAGACACATTGCCATTAATCCCCCTCAGAATACTCCCCCTCCCTTCTAACACACTTATCCCATCGATCTTGCCACTTTCTGAAGCAGTTCTGCAAGTCCTCTTTCAGGAGCGTCTTCAGTTGCACTGTCATGGCTGCCTCAATGTCCTGAATCATTTTGACTTTGGGGAAGAGACAGAAATCACACGGTGCCAGATCCAGTGAATAAGGTGGATGAGGACACACCGTAATGTTTTTATTTGACAGAAATTGCCATACCTGAAGTGATGTGTAACACGGAACATTGTCATGATAGAGGATGATTTACAGCACACTTTAAAACACACCTTCTCTCAACTGTAGCTCACACCCAACTGACTGCACTGAACAAGTTGAAACTTGTCACACGCTATTACTATGTTTCAACACGCCGCTTCCCATATTGAAGATTCCTGCTTTTCCATTGGATGGTACTTGGCAGCAACAGTCACCATATGTTTTGCTCACACCTTGTACATCCATAAAATGGACTCAGTGATAAAAGAAAAATATAGAGCCAAGGATAGACACAATAGCCTGCATGGATCTCAAGAGCGATATATTAACTGAAAAGGTAAATTAAAAAGGCTACATACTACATTATTCTATTACATAACATTTGTGACATGGCAAAATTATAGTGATGTAAACCAGATCAATGGTTTCCAAGGGTTAGGGTTGTGTGGAGATGCAATAGGGAATCACAATGGAGTTTCTTTTGGGTGGTGAAATAGTTCTGTATTCTGATTATGGTGATGGTTACATTACTCTCCAGTTGTGATAAAATTTTATAGAACTACATTCCCAAAAAAAGAGTACATATAAACCTGGTAAAGTACAAATAAGATGTGTAGTTTAATTAATAGTATTTGTACCAATGTCAATTCCATGGCTTTGATAATTGGGCTAGTTATGTATGGTGTTATATCTGGGGAGGATAAATTTAGAGTAGAGGGAATCTCTATTATTTTTGCAACTTCTATGTTATCTTAAAATTATTTCAAAATGAAAAACTACTTAAAAGTGAAAAATAATGAGATCCCATCATGCATTCACTAGAAGATTGATTTAAAAAAAAAAGAGAACTAAGAAAAACTAAAACTCTCATACATTACATATATTACTCATGAGAATGTAAAATGAGACAACTACTTTGAAATCAATTTGGCATTTTCTTAAATAAACACAATATATATAAATATCAAATCATTATAACATACACTTGAAACTAATATAATGTTATATGTGTGAGTATGTGTATGTGCTAATATGAGGGAAGAATGACTCTTAGTGAAACAATTGATGAGTGAATAAACAATTAACATATATCTATATAATGGAATACCACTCAGCAATAAAGAAACATACAGAAGCATACAATTCTGTAATATCATATCATTATTCACCATGCAAGAAAACAGATAAACATATTCTATGATTCCTTTCAAACAGAATTTCTAAAAAAGCAAAATACCTATATAGGACAGAAAGTAGTTAGGTATTTGGCTGGGAAGAGAGAATTAGCTACAAATAGAAATGAGGAAAATTTTGTAATAATGCCAAGTATTCTAAAACTAGACTGTGATAATCGTAGCACAGATGTTTAAGTTTACAAAGACCTCATCAAACTGTATACTTTCAATAGGTACACTTATGGTATGTAAATTATATATCAGTAATTGTTTTTAAAAAAAATTAGCTGAACTCATAAAACATAGAGAACAGACTGATGATTGTCAGAGGAAGGGTGGGGGGTGAGGGGACGGAAGCAGGGGTGAAATGGGTGAAGGGGGATCCAAGGTTCAAACCTCCAGTTATAAAATAAATAAGTCACATGTGGATGTAATATACAGCATGGTGATTATAGTCAATAAAACTATACTACATATGTGAAAGTTGTTGAGAGTAAATCTTAAAAGTTCTCATGATAAGAAAAAAATTGCAACTAAGTGTGATGATGAATATTAACTAGTTACTATGGTGATCATTTCTCAATATATATAAATATCGAATCATTAGGTTGTACTCTTGAAAATAATGTTATATGCCAATTATATCTCAGTTAAAAGTAAAAAGCAAAATGTCTGCTAATATATTGACCATATTAATAAATTAAAACACAAAAGTATGTCAATGGATACAGAGAATATTATGTATACTTTTCCATAAAGTATATTTTTGGAATATTCATGATTAGGTATACTTTTCCATATTCAGGATTTTAGAAGTAGTTTTAACAAATTAGGAATAGAAGAGCGCTTCCTTAATATACTTGGCTGTATCTACAAGCTATTGCGAAACAATATTAGAGACATTCTCTTTAAAATAAAGACATACCACCATCTCTATAAACATTATGCATAGGATCTTAGGCAAATATTAATATATGACTAAAACAGCAGTAGAGCTCTTTTTAAATCTATAAACTCAGTTTTCCAAGCTGGTTTCATCCTGTCACCTTCTCTCCAGTTTCCTTTCTTTGTCCTGATTGTCAGTCTTTCTGTCTACAGTAGTCAGAATCCTCAGTTACAAGTGAAAGAAATTCAACTTCAATTAAATTAGGCCGAAAACAAAGAAAAAATAATACATATGTGTGCATGTACAAGTGTATTTATATACATGTGTATGTGCATATGTATAGATACACACATATATAGAATATATATAATAGCATATATACAGTGCTTTACTTTCAATTGTGTAAATTTTATGTTTCAAACTCAATTCTATAAGTCCATTAGTTCCCTGATGTCTACCTCTTTATTATCAACTACTCAGCAAGAAGATTTTGCAGCAACTCAAATGAAAATGTCACTGCAAAGCGTAGACTGCCTTCACTGTGTTTTCCTCCCTGTTTTACATACAAGAAAACTAAGGCTAGAGGTGAATATTAAGTTCCTTGCCAAGACCACTTGTTGTCTTTCCAAGGTCACCCATGCAGAAGCCATGGTCAGGATGAGGCCCAGGACAGCCTAGCTCCAACAACTCTGTCCTTCCCAGAAGGACCAGGCAGGTCCTAGAAGGACCCCGCTAGAAACAAAGCTTGTGTTAAACCATCCATTCAGGTCTGAGCTGTTTACATGAATACTAGACATAAGAAGATAAATTTAATCAACATTCTCTTCATGACCTTTTCTGCCTGTTGGGATATGATATACCTACCCTTGAAAGGAGCAAGCAGTGGAGCAACAACATTTCTATGGCCTAGGAGTCAGTATAAATCATGACAGTATAAAATGTCAGAATTCAAACTTACAAAGAAGAAATAGCCTAATTGCAATTTCTTCATCTCAGATATCATGATGCATCGGTACATTCAATAATTGGTTTGACATTGAATTTCATAACAGAAAGCATCTGGGTTCACTCCCATGGTGACCAATGAGAGCAATTTCTGAAGCTGGGACAAATTATCCTCTTTAAAAACAACAGCTGTCTCAATGATCTATAAATGTGTCTTCCCCTTTAGCCTGGGAGAATATTTGTGTTGCAGAAAAGCAGGGACAAGGGCATTATGGGAGGTATGACTCTGGTGGAAAACCAACTGTTCCCCATTTATCTTTTTGGTGGCCAATGAGCCTTTATTCGCCATACAGCTGTTCTGTCCCATCCTCCTGATTAAAGACACCTGCCTGCTGTATACATGCCTGATCATTAGACGCATTCATCAGGATGTGAGAAGTTCACTTTTCACATTATTTCTCTGTAACCTCAAGGGTAAAAACCCTTTTCAGAGATTCAGTATATGACCAAACACATTGGTAACTGAACTGAGTCAGGAAAAAAAAACTCCTGGACCTGGACCTCCTATTAGTATGCTATATATTCTAGGACTAAATGCTTAAAATGAGAGGGGTTATCTGGACGATCTTAGCACTCTAAGAGTCTCTCTGACACTCCTTTTTCTTCCTCTTAATTTTGCACTGATAGGGGGAAAGACAATAATAACCTATAATTATTAGAAACATCCCCATTACATTTCATTTAAAAATTACAAAGAAAAAAACTTTGCCATGTAAATGTCTCTGAAATACAACTCTCTAGCTCAGATTTATCATGGGAAATTTAGAACAAGTCTCCAAATTTCTGATGAAAGTTATGACACTATGCCCTATAATCTCACAAGTATATCATAAAACATCTTTCCCACAAATATTGAGCTTTTCAGGCCAGTGGACTTTCCACAAGTTTTTGCTAAATTTAACAAATCAATGAATATTAATTAAACCATTGCTACTTTTCCAGTGTCAGGATGGTTATTTTGGTGGGTAAGGGATCACTGGTAATTACTTTCTGCCCTCTTCCTGAACTTACCTGTGAAAAACTGAGCTCCTGATAACAATTAACACTGAAAATTCCCCCTCCCTCATATTCCCCCTTACACTCTATGACTCTAGTCAACTCGAACAGATAAGAATAAGATGTATGTCGTTTCTCACCCCAGGGTCAAACAAATTGTTTAGAAATTGAAGATACATTTCAAAAGTCAAAATGAAATCTAAAAGGCTGTAAAGAGTAGAAACTAGGCATTTGACCCTCAAGGGACTAGTTTATAATCAGCTTATTGAGGTAAATTTATATACAACAAATTTCTCCTTAAAATTAGTATAATTTTATGATGGGATGAATTTGGACAAATATACACAGTAATGTAACTACCACCACGATGGAGATACAGAACATTCCTATCACCACAAATAGTGGGACCCTTTGTGGTCAGTTTCCTCTCTACACCACTCATCCCCAGAAATCAGCGATCCTCTTTCTTTCTCCATAGTGCTGACTTTTCTAAATTTCATAGAAATGCATTTTTTGATGTCTGGCATTAAACTTTTGAAATTTTGTTTTGCTTTTGCACATGCCAGTAGTTCATTCAATTTTATTGTTAAGTAGAATATTATTTATGGATATACCACAACTAGTTTATCCATTCCCCATTAGATGGATATTTGGATTTAATGGTCAGCATGATCTCTAGATTGTAGCAGTCAGTTAAATTTTAATTTGTATCCTTCACTTCTATTTCACGGTTGAAGGAAATGAGACATGGAAAGGTTGATTACCTTATTATGTTGCTGTTGAGTAAGTGGTAGAACTAGAATCAGAACTCAAATCTCCACAGGTAAGACTATGCCCTTATATTACTCAGGTTTTTCACTTCTATGAGCAGTCACTGGCCAAAACTGACCAACTTCTCCAAGTGGAAATGTCAGTTCAGAAGCTTTCAGACCTCAAGCCCTGCCCTTCCTTTCAAAACTAACACCTCTTTAGTCTCATCTAGAAATTATCTTGTGAGTATGTACAACTAAAGGTCTTTTAATATGGGACGTGAGACCGGGAACTGAACTCCTGCCTTCCTCATGATTATGAGTATCAGCACATCTCTCATACAGTCATCTATTACTTTGAGAAGCCACTTCTAAAATGAAGTATTCCTAGTTACCACTTACCACTGTAGTGCTATGGTTATGACTTGCCACTGAAAGTAAATTCTATGACTGTATTTAGATAAAAAATGATAGCTTCACTGAAGCATAATTCCAATAGTTAGGGCCCTAATGAATCATGGAGGACAACAAAGGAACTTAATTTCAATTTTGTACCTTCTAATCATTTTTCACTAAATTTCCTCTACTATGTGTTTCCACTTGGACAATGGAGACAGTATCTACATTTGTTCATTGTTAAGGCTTGAGAGAAAGTCCATATTATACAATGCATGGTGACAATGCTTTGCAGAGGCAGTGGCACCACCATTAGTCCATGCATGCAGAAATATTTAAAGCATTATCACTATTGTGTGAATATTCCAAGAGTGAAAAAGCTCCCTTTTCTATTTGGGTTTGGTTTGTCTCCAAATTAAGCAACTCTTTATTAGGTGTTTAGGTTGATAAGATCCATATTTTAGGATTACTCAGTCAACAAATATGGGGGTTAAGATAGGGGCAAGAATAGTTAGAGGATGAATAGTACTGGCAGAAGCTAATGGGTGCTTGAACAAAAGCAGTACAGAGAAAATGAAAATGGTGAAGACAGGATATGCATATTTAAATTCAGGGAAGAAATTTAAATTCTTTGGGGCCATTACTATGAGACAAGCATACTATAAGGTAGATAGATATCAAGAAAAATCTCATTTTATAGATGAGAAAACCAGAGATCAGTCAAATGGTTTTGTTTTTCCCCCAATATCACACAACTTACTTTTGTTAAGAGCTGGGATCTCTACCTCCATATCTTGTGCTTTATTAATATTTATAGGTCCTCAGGGATCCTGCTACCACCCTCACTCACACCCACCCACCCTACACATAGTCACAAAAACACAAATGCTTATTCCAGTGATCCTTAGAAGCTCTATTGTCTTCAGGTGAAACACTTACCTTCAAAAAGAGGAGTAATGAATTGGGAATAATACAAACTGACTTCAAATAGACCTACATTTTTACCTTAGGCTCTCTACCTTCTAATAGAGGTAGGCAATTTACTTAGCATCTCTAAGCCTCAGTTTGATCAACCATAAAAGATCAAGTTATAATAATGCTTACAGGCATATTCCAAGGGCTAACATCATAAATACATATAAATCACCTGGCCCCATGTCTCACACAAGTTCTGATCTGCCATGCCATACTGAAATGTTTTATCAGAATATTGTGAGTGGTGTCCCCATTGAAAAAGAACTTCTTCATTAGTAAGAATTAGGTCTATTCTAGAAGTCTTAACAATTCAAGCAACGTGATGGTTCCTCACATATAGAAGATCACTATGTCTTTGGGGAGAAACTAGAAATCAAACCCTGTCTCCTCCCTGGGTCCTTCTTAGGAAAGCAGGTCTCACTCTCTAAAACTCAGATGGTCCCAAGTATAGCCCAGGCAGCAGAGATGTATGGGAGATAGTAGTGCATTATCCAGAAAGGCAAGAATTCTTTATAAATTTGGAGAGGAACTGAATGTGCAGCAGAGGATGCTTGGAACACATGCAGATATACAATGAGATAACAAAACAACTTTCCTTTTTTATTGGTGTGGCCAGTTCCAGCATAGAGAGGGAAGGGAAAATATAATTTTGGAGCACATATATATGTGCCAAGTGGTAGATAGTTGACATGTTTTCTTACTATATATGCCTTTTCCACAGCTCAGTGAGGGAGACATGAAAAACACCAATTCTCAGGGAAAATAAAATTGAGTCTCTTAAATAACTGCTTTGTTACTTAGCAAGGAAATGACAAAACTCATATGTGAACCAATATGTTTTTCTCTAAGGCCTGCACTCTTTATATTTCATGTTAGGCCATGGGGGAGCTCCTGTCTCTTATTTTATCTAAGGCAAAGGCATGAATCTATAGACATTGAAATTAAAATGAAAAGGAGGTATACTGGCAAAGGTCCCAGCAGGAAATAGATGCCTACTCCAATGGGGTAATTTTAGGAAAGTATAATAAAAGGGTTATGTATAAGATATGGCAGGATTAAGGGAAACTGATAAGGAATGTGAAAGCATCATCAAACTAGTAGCAGAGGGAGTACCTAGTATTCTATGTCTGAAGGGACACAGGGAGGAAGCAGATACCAGGAATTATAGAGGAAGATGGAGCCAGAGGACAGAAACATTCCAGAGGAGCTGAGGCCCACAGTGGAGGAACACAGCCACTGCCTACTCATGGTCAAGCATGGTCCGGTGAATAAAATAAAATACTCCACCGTCATTTTCTAGTACCTCCCATTATTAGTCCGTTCATCTGGAAGCCGAGCTTAAGGGAACCTTTTTTTTCTTTTTTAATTAAAGTTTACTGGGGTGACAATTGTTAGTAAAATTATATGGGTTTCATGGGTACATTTCTAATAATACATCATCTATATATTGCATTGTGTGTTCACCACCCAGTCAGTTCTCCTTCCATCACCATATATTTGACCCCTCAAAAGGATCCTTTCAATGCAGTTTAAAATTCTCTACACTTAGGCAATATGTAGCTCAGTGGTAGAGCCCATGATTTGCGTATATGAGGCCCCCAGGTTTCATCTGCACTATAACTAAACTTTGGAATAGGAATTTCAATTCATTTCTCCTTTAATCACTGGCAGGCCTTTCTTCAAATATTAAAATACTTACATAGGTTATTGGATAAAATATCATTTACTTCTTGGAACAAAGAGAATGATGGAGAGTATTGGATGCAGAAGGGCAACTAGGAAATATGAACTCAAACTGAGCATGGAGAACTGAAGCACTTTCACATTCCCAGCCCAACGGCATGTTAAACAAGCAGCAACCTGAGGCCTGGTCTCAAGGAAGCCCTCGTCACCAAGAACAAAGGGAATAACCAATTCAAATGAGTGCTGAGCTGTCATCAGCATCAGTGAGGTCTGCTTTAGAAGAGCTGATGTAGAATAACATTGAATGCCAACTATGATTAGATATATGTATATAGTCATGGGATGCAAAGTACAGCATAGGAAATATAGTCAATGGTATTGTAATAGCTATGTACGGTGTCAGAGGGGTAGTAGAGTTGGGCGGTTATCACTTTGTGAAGGGTGTAAATGTTTAATCATTATGTTATTATGTTGTTTTGTACACCTGAAACTAATATAAAAATAAATAAATAAATTTCAAAAGCAATAAAAAAGAGTGAAAAAAATTTCTAGAAGAGATTGATTCTAGATGAAGGATCAATTTGGAATCAGGGAGTTCTACCAGAGCCCATGTAAGCAATACTAAAGGCAAACACATACCGGTCACATAAGTACCCCTTTCACTCCAGATTTCATTATCATCTCTTCAGAGGAAATTGACATTTCCCTGGCATAGTCACCACATTTTGTTTTGTTTTTACATTCAGACTGCTTGGCCTTTTATTTTAATTTTCCATTTTAAAGGAATAGATGACTACAAAGAAAATTTGAAAAATAAAGAAAAATAGAAAAAATTGGACTCCATGATCCCACCTCCCAAAGACAATCATTGTTAACACTGCGTTCTCAAAATTTTCTTGGCATAATTTTCCCGGTTCAACACTTTTTCAGATATAATTTTTTTTGCTTATTTTACATACTTATAATCACACTTCAGATTAGTTTTCAAAATTGGTCTTGAGACCAGGATCCTGGGCACCACCTGGGAACTTGCTAGAAATGCAAATTATTAGGCCCCATCCCAGACCTACTGAAACAGAAACTGGTGTTGAGACTCAGCAATCTGTATTTTAACAAGCCCTCCAGGCAACATGATGTATGCTGAAGTTTAAGAATCATTGTTGCAGACACAATTTTATATTCTATGTTTTCCACTCAACATTTTCATATTTATATTTTCCATGTTATGATTAACAAAATAATGTCAATAATGGTTTAGGATTTCCAATCCTGGAGTTACCATTTATATGTATCACTTATAATCTTAGGATTTATAATCCTGGAATAGATAATTCATTTAAGCAGTTGTTCATATATTCATTTTGTAATATCCACTGCATGCCTTCTATGTAAGAGAGACTGGTGTTCTAGGTGCTCTGGATATGTATAGTATCAGAATGAAGAATATTCTATTTAATCATTTACTCACTTTGGTTATATTCAATTATACCATTATAATTAATGCTAAAGCTAAATACTTTTTTATGTAAACACTTCACCCCTTATATTTTAGAAGGAAGGAAAGAATATTTAAGTCAATATGAATTTGAGTATCCCATTTTGTCATCAAAAGAGTATCTTTTCTTTTTCCCATGATTCTCTTATCTTTATTAGGGTTAAAAAAATGGGGGAACTGAGTCAACACAGTAGTCTAGTCCTTGTTTTCCCTGCTCCAAAGAGAGAAGCATTAGAAAATCTAATTCCCAGAAAGAATCCATTCTCAGCTATTAGTGCTGAAATCATGTGGTCTCGACTATTTGATGCAATTCTTGCCCAGTTCAGCAGTGGTTACAGCATTTTCCCATCATTGCTAGTCAGCAATAATCTTTTATTTCTGATTCAGAGGGAAAAAAAATCTGTCATCTCTTTCTCTAGTGCTAGTCTCTGCTATGATCCCCAGTATGTGCCTTGACTCGCAATGTGCCCATTAGTTTCTACATCATCACACAGTCATGGCCAATGCGTCAGAGTGGCTAGATATGAAGACTATCTTTTAAACCACAAGCTGTGCCAGGAGAACAATGTTCCTCTCAGACCTTTTAGACATGGGGTTGAGCATGTCTGGCTCTCCCACTTCTTTTTTTGTGAATTTCTATCCCTTGTCATCCTGCCAGTTCACCTAAGACCGGACTTACTCAGCCAAAGATATCTAATAATGTTAAATCCCCCAAAAGAAGAGACCCAATCCAGTTTACTGTCTTCACAAATGTTTCTTGGGCATTTTGCTATGAAATGGAGAAAGGTACACTCTGTTAAGCAACTTCAAATAAATGTGTCTATTTCCTCAAGTGCAGGAGGTTTAATTCAATTACAGATACATAATTGAAAAGAAAAATCCTAAAACAAAGAGTATATTATCCAGGATGATAGGATTTCTGCTCCAGTATCTATAAGAGAGACTAAAAATGTTTATATATGTTTAATTTATTAACATTTATTGAGCATCTACTATGTGCCAGGCCATTATTCTAGCCACTTTGAGATACATCAAACCAAAACAGGTGAAAATCCCTGCCTTCATGGATCTTACAAACTAATAAAGGACATGCACAATAAACAGAAAAGCAATTGAAGAAAATTATTTGGGTGTCATAAAGTAGAGTGATTTAGAGAAAAAGAATGTAGAAAAGACAAGGAAGCCAGTTGTAATTTTAAATATTACCTACTGGGTAAGCTTTCCTAAAAGGTGACTTTTGCTCTAAGTCCTGAAGGAGTTGAGGGAGTGAGCCCTGTGGTTACTGGGAGAAAGAATGTTTAAGGATCACCTTCTGCACATACATAGGTGGGGCTCTAGTGAGGAAAGGACTGAGGCTGAAGCAAGGATGAGAGTAGGCAGACATAAGGAAGGAGGAATCCCATGGAATAATTATGGGGATTTAGGTTTGTGGATCTCATAATCTGCTCTTCCATATATGCCTGGAACCTCCTGAAGTCCTTTAGACTGGGGGAGGGTGAAGGGCCTGGTGTGTGGAAAAAGGGTGGAAGAGGAGGGGAAGAGGCTGAGATGGTTCCCACCCCCACTGTCTCTGTATTCTTCTCTCCTTCATCCAGAGTTGGAAGGATAAGTATTGGGTAGTCAGGAAAGTCATGACGTGTTTTTCTATGTTTTTCAATGCAAAAATGTGTCATGAATTTCCCGATGACCTAATAATTTTGATGTATTTAGTAAATTCTAGAAACTCTCGACCTTAAGGAAAGTTACGTTTGGCAGAACATAACATTAAGAATTTTTTAACTCTCTGGAGGCTCCAAATAATAATTTCAAGAATGGAAAACATGAAAAAAAATTTTAATGTCTCATCAATCATCTTTCTATTGGTTATATGCTGATACTATAACATTATGAATGTTTTGGTTAAGTAAAATATTAAAATTATTTTGCTCATTTTAAAAAATTTTTAATATGGCTACTAGAAATTTTCAAATTTTGTCTATTGTAATATCAAATCAACACATGGTATACCTTAAACTTGTACAATGTTATATGTCACTTATATCTCAATAAGAATAAATTTTTTAAATGTGTGGTTCAAATTATCACTCTATTGGATAGCACTATTTTAAAGGCTTAATATATTTTAAGGTATTTACTAGTTTAAAAAATTTTGAAATAATTATAGACTCACAGGAAGTTGCAAAAATAGTACAGACGGGTCCAGTGTATCCTTCACCAAGTTTCCCCCAATGATTATATTTTATGTAACTATAGTAAAATATCAACAACCAGAAATTGACACTGGTAGGTACAATGTATGTGAGTTTTAGTTCTATGCCATTTTATCATATGTGTAGGTTCATGCAACTACCACAGCAATCAAGTTACAGAATTATTCCATCACCACAAAGATCTTTCTCACATCACACTTTTAGGGTTACACCCATTTCCTCCTCTCATCCCTAACCCATGGCAACCACTAACCTGTTCTCCATCTCTGTAATTTTGTCATTTTGAGAATGTTATATAGACAGAATCACACAGCATGTGACCTTTTGAGATCACCGTACTTCACTCAGTATAACATTTAATTATTTCTCTTTTATTTTTGGTTATGTGTTTGCTTGACATTTTTTCTTTGTTCATATACAGTATCTTTTCATTTTTATTTAGTAAACTATATTGATTTTTCCTTTCAGAGTTCTGCTGCTTTAAAGATTAGAAAGTCCTGGTACCTCCAGAGTTTTGGTAATGCTCTTATTTTATTCAAGCTATAGTATGATTATTTCTTTGGTATTTCATGTAACTCTTAAACAATTTGGAATTCATTAGTTACCTTTTTTTTCTAATAAGAAAACTAATTGTCTCAATGCTTGTTTAAAAAAAAAATCTTTTACCTATTTGTTTTTTATGCTTCCTGAAACACTCAAGGGGCTCAGTAAATGCCTTCACCACAATCTGTGCTTAGTTTTGGAAACAGAAATTTGACCACATGGAGGTTGAAATGAAGGACCGTTAGAAGGAATTTTTCTGTACCTTTCATGCCTCATCGATTTCTATCACTAGGTTGGCCTCTTTTTGTGGTCTGGCCAGCCAAGCATCCAGGGCACTGAATGCAAGGCAGAGCAACCCTGGGTCACAGTCCAGGACAACAACAGAAACCGAGACACAACATATCTGAGGGCTGAGCCAGAGACAAAAACTCAAAAAGCCTTGCAGATGCAGGAAGTGACCACAGCTGGAGAAGATGGAGTAGTAACTCATAACACTGGAAGTATGAGGAATAATCTGTCCCTAATGAAATGGGATTTTCTTCCCATCTGAAGCATTTCAGGTTTTAATTATTGAAATAAAGCTAAATATTTATAGGAAAATAAATAATAAAATAAACTGTCCATCCTGCAAGACTCAATTCAAGTAATATTTCTGTAAATTATCAGGTCAGTCCTTCCTATCTCTTAAAATCTTTGATGGGCTGCCTAGGTCAACAGACAAGAGAACATATCAGTGGCTGATATAGGGAAATTTACTACTAGAAAGGGGCAAGTTCAGATCACCCCAGGGTCTGGGATGTCTGAGGAAAGAATTAGCTCTTGGCATAGCCTGTGGCTTATGCAGAAACTACTCTGATCCAGCAATTCTGGAGTTATACAAATTCGTTGGCCCAAGGGAGAGAAATGGAAGGATGTGTGACTGTGAGCAGAGGAGAATCACAGTCCTGCAGACCTACAAATGAGTGGGGCTTGTGTGTGGACTACATGATCCCTGAGTCCATTCCCATGCCCAGTTCCATACACACTCGTTATTTATCCCTGGTGAGTGGCCTGGTCATGCGAAAAATACATGTATTCTATATTTGGGTCTTAAACAACCAGTAAATTGTTCTACCTGTGAAAGGAAGAGGTGAAAGTTTCTCTCACACAGTACTTCCCTCACTTGCCTGGTTGGACAATTATGAGACAGGCATACTTCCCAGTGGTTCAGCAGAATTGACCCATTAAAACAGCAATAACCAAAAATTTCACCTCCTTCAATAAGCCGCTAAGAACAACTCTACTAGCAGCCCATTGGAACTTATCTCTGTCACTATCATATTCCAAAGTGATCAGTTGCTATTGTTATAGTAACATTGACCACACTAGTTTTCCTAAAATTTTGCTCATATATCTCTCTCTCCCTTCTATGACTAGGCTATGATTTAAGGGTAGGAGCAATCATTTTCTATTTTTGTGTCTTCAATGTCTATTGCAGTATCTAAGCCTCAAAAAATCCTTAATTACAGTTGAGTTGTATTAAAGAAATCATAAATATAAAGTATTATCAGGAAACATGCATACTGTTACTTAAATACTATCTGGTGCATTTAAAAACAAGGGCTTTGAAACTATAAAAACCGGGGTTTTTCGTCCTCAATATCTACTGCTTAGCTGTGTAGAGCTGAAAAATTTTCTAAGCCCTTATAAGCTTTCATTTCCTCATCTGTATAAAAGAATATAATAGTACTTATGCATAAAGATGTTGGAAGTATTTATCAATATAATTTGTAACATATGTTTAAACATAGTGTCTAGCAATATGGTATATATTCAATAAATATTAGTACAGGTAAAAGGAAAATGAGATAGAAACTCTTGTTAGTAAGTACAGTTCTTAAGTGGAGACTGAATTTAATTACAGGAGGTAGAAAATTATTTTTGTAACCTTAATCAAATTCAGGAAACAACTAAGTAGTTATTCACTTGGAAACTAGAAAGCAGTATTTAAGTGAATTCTAAAGTCGACCTCTGGAGAATTGATTGTAAACTTTACTCTTGACATGATGGCTAAACAAACAATGACTTATTAACTGCTGCCTGGAGGCTTACTTTTTAATCTCCTGAACTAGCGATAAAATGAAGGTTTGATTTGGAGATTTAACATCAGACTACAGACAATTTGCAGCTAAGGTGAGACAGTGTCAGGAAACAGGGAGGCTTGGGTCAAATGGCAAACACACAATTTAGTTGTTGACCAAGAAGATGGGCTGAGGAGACGCTTTTGAAGCTACGTGTGCTTGGGAAAATTTACCCTCCACGGATGGATGACTGGGACACTCCTCAATATCCTTTAATGGTTTTCCCCTGAAGGGCACCAGAGCACTGCCTTACCCTGATTTGTTCATTTCTTTCCATTATGAGAGCAGCACCTCAATTACCTGTGTATTTAATGTTGACAATGTGCTACTCACAGGGTGGATACTTTACTGAGGGTTGTGGAAAAGGAGAATGTTTTAATAACCACTCAATATGTTGATGAAGAGAAAATCCTGAAAAAAAACCTTGCAAGTATCAGCTCAGAGTCAGACATCAGTCATAGGATAAAGCCAGACTGTCTTAGATCTGTATTCTGGGCTCGCCACCAACTTGTAGTGTAACCCTGGCCACATAGCTTCATCTCTATGACTCCTAATTTCTTTATTTTAAATGGGAATAAGAGTATCAATTTTAAGAGGGTATATGTAGGCAGGATGGAGCCAGGCCTTGAGGTGTTGTGCTTCCTCCATATTTAGAATTGATGCCCCACTAACTTCAAAGAATAGACAATACAACCAATAGTTAGCAAGGGACAGTTTTAAAATGGATACCTCAAGGATCTTCAGCACCTTAAAGAAACACTTCTCAGAGTCCTTTTTGTGATACTTTTACCATGTCCTTCAGAATATGATGATATCACGTCACTTGAAATGTGTGTTTGCCCTTCCAAGGAGTCCATACCCCAACTAACTTTCCTAGTCAGAACTGGTGGAGATCCCAGACATATCCTAAGCAATCTCTCACTGTCTTTACCTTAGTTTCTTCAGCTATGAGTTCCCGATCCTTCCTTTTCATTACATCTAAATCTGACAATGTTATTGATTGTGTACTTTGTTGTCACCATGGGGCATTGACCCCATGGAGGATCCATAGTGACTGTTCAATAAATATTCCTTGAATCTGAAACAAAAAGTGTTTGAGAACCTATTACTAAAAATCAGTGCCTTTCTGCCAGATAGCCCATAACATTTTGCATCTTTTCCCATTTATTCGATGTCAGATAAGGCACACTCATCCTGCCACAATCAGGATACTTGAGTAACATAAAATTTAAATGTTGTTCAATGACATTAACATTTCTGCCAGATCTATTAATTTTTGTTTTTCTGGCAAAGGATCCTCCTAGGATGCTCATGAAAAGTCACAGCGTGGATGGGGAAGTTTCTGTCATTTTTTTTCACTGCTGTTTCACGTTTACATAGTTAAAGTCACCATCATAGAAGAAAGATGCCTTTCTACATTACATATCTCACTAAAAAAGACTAGCTTTCCTTTCAAGTTCTACTCCCCTGGTCAGGTGTTAGGAAATGACTGCAGTATACACAAACATTTAAAGTCAGCTCCCATGCCAATCTACCTGTGCATTAGCCAGCATCCCCTATGATATATACTAATGTGTAGAACCCATACTGGAGAAATTCCTTAAAGCTGCTCTCCAACCTGTCAGAGCCTGTAAGTAGATAATTCATGGGAAGGGCTGGATTTGGTCCCAAATAAAGCATCAATTCAATAGCCACATGCATTTGGTACCGCACGAGGCTGATGGCAAGACCCAGGACGTACCTTTCTCTCTTACCTCTGGGAATTACAGCATCAACAGAAGGTTCCCCTGTTATGTTAGATTATTTAACCTTGGTTTTAGAGAACTGAAGCAGATCATAGCATGAATAAACAATGATCAGTTTAGGTTTACATTGGAATTAATCTAATACAATCCCAGAGTGAGATTCTTGCTCTCCTCTCTTCCAAACAAGAGAAAACTTAGCCTACTATTTTTCAGCATTTGGTAACCTTACATCATTCATATTAAACCAAACCATTAGTAAAACACCAGTACATACTCATGCTCTGCCTTCAATATAAGCTCTTCAAAACCTGCCTTACATTTCAGTTTCTCAAAGGCACCTTTTTCACAATTTTTGTCCTCACATTCCATCCATAATTCAATTAATTCTTATCTTTCAGTAGTTAATAATATTCAAAACATGGAAGCATGTCTTTCTTGTCTTATGAGCTCTACCAGGGCACCATACAAGGGGCTGGATTTGAACAGCCCCAAAGATCAGGCCCACTTGGTTACTCCTATTAATATAACCAAATTGTTTATGGGTCTATCTTCCATCTTCTGCAGCAATTCACTTTCTTTTAAAATTTCCTGTACCCATCATCATCCACAGTCCACTTAATGCTTGTGTCTTATGAGAAGTCATGCACTAAAGCTAACAGCAAGCCACATTGTCTCCTTCAAGGCTACCCACCCAGAAATTATTTACATCATATCCCCTTCCTCCAACTTCAAAGCCAGCAGTATAGCATCTTCAAATTTCTCTCGCTTTGTCCCTCTGATTCCGTCTTCATCACCATACCATCTTCTGTCTGGTTCTGACTACTCCCACAACCCTCTTTCAAGAAACCCTTGTGATTACATCATGCCCATGGGGGTAATCCATGGTAGTCTTTCCATCTCAACATCCTTAGTTTGATTACATCTGAAAAGTCTTTTTTTCAGTTTAAGAGCATTTATAGGTTCTGGTAATTAAGAGGTAGGCATCTCTGGGAGGCCACTATTCAGTCTACCATAGATACCTAAACCCCTGCCATGGTTATTTCTCCTAGGTATAAGCAAATAATTAGGAGAGGTACCTACAACTTTCAGTTTCACTTATTGATTCCTATCATTAACTCGTTAAACTTTCCTATTGGACCAATACAGAAAAAAATATTCTGAGAAAATGATAGATCTTTATATGCTTAATCAAGGATGAACCCCAATTCTTATGACAGTTGAGGTATGATCTTCTTAGTTGAACAAATAAATTTAGCTCCTAATAACTGGCACATAGCATTAAATCTGAAATAAATGTATTTTATTATGTTTTTCCTTCCTTGTTTCTTTTTTCTCGTCCTTAAAAAATGAAAACAGTATATATTTCTGATTGAGAACCCAAGTAATAGGTGTGGTGAACATTTACCAACTTTTGACCATTCTGCACGAAACATACTTGACCTTTGGGGAAAGGTGCCATTGTGTGTCATATCAAAGAGGCACAGTGGCTTTCCTCTCTAATTATGACAGAGTATGGGACCTACCATAACTCAGTCTCCACCAGGATGTGTTTACCTGAGACTTTATATCTGGATGTAGTAATAAACTCATTCATGGCTCAAAACTAGAGTCAGATTCAGGAGATCGCAAAGTTATATGAGCAAATGTGAAATGAATATTAGTGAGGAAACCCTCAGAAGTTTAATAACGCATGTGGATGGCTAACAAGGAGACAAAGAATGGGATTTAGAGCATGCAGATGACAGAGTAGGCAAATATTCATTGCCCATGGACCTTTTTATATACTTACAATTTTTTTTCCATACCCATTTTGCTACACCAAGTGCTTTTTGACTATTCTGCAAGCTCTTTTCATAGCAACATGACACAATATTCATCTCAGACATTTTAATTGAAAAGACCTTTTAAAGTTTAACAGCTTTGCAGAGAATGGACATTTTTACAATCTGCATATTTGTGGCATTTGAATTAATTTACAGCTCAATGAACTTGTCTCTGACTGTCTGAAACTGACACTTTATATTTACTCCTTTTTCCCCTCTGCTTTCCGTTAATGATCTTGAACACTAATAAAGTTTTACAAGAGTTGTGACTTCCTGACTAAGTGTCATGTTGCTCACCAGTGATAAAACAGAAGGACAGAGCTCTCTGTCTCAAGACCACACTGAATTTTGTAGAAGCAACACATATTTTAGTTTCAACTTCTTTTCATTATTCTCAATTCATTATTCATATCTTAGCAAGTACTAATAATTTCAACTACATATTCACAGCAGTCTAAATGCACATTTTCATCACAGTCTAAATGTAGATTCAAGTTCCAAAATCACTCTTAGATGGAACAGGGTATATAACCCACTGTATAATCAAACAGCAACAGAAGACAGTAGAGTAGAAAAATATTTCCTGGATCAAATTTAGGTCATAGATTTAAAAGGAAAAGAGAGATGGAAAGAAATGGGGGAAGAGAAGGTGAGAGAGAGGGAGAGAGAGAGAGAGAGAGAGAGAGAGAGAGAGAGAGAGAGAGAGAGAGAGAGAGAATGAGACCACTCATTCCACTGGGCTTACTGACAAGTTCTCTGGGTAAATAATAGTACACTCTAGTCAGATGAGTGCTTTTTTATGCTCTTTAACAGCTTCCGGGGGATACAGCTTCAAGCAACAATGATTTCCATGTAAGTTGGTCTAAGCATTTGATGGTATACAAAGATACATTTTATACTGTGTCCTAAGGTTAATATTAAAATCAGTACAGTCATTAGCTCTTTTTCCCTAACCACCTTATGTTTTGCCCTTGGTATCTTATCACTCAGCAGGAGAAAATGTGAAAAATAAACACAATGCTTAGGCCATGCAAGAGAGGGTCAATTCTAAGATAAGAGCCTCCTGTTTAAACTCAAAATCCTTTAATCTTTTTAACCAGAGCTTCAATTTTAGCACCAGATACAGTGAAGGTTTTGTCCTTGTATCTGACCCATCCTTGTAGGAAAGCGTGTGTGTGTATGTGTGTGTGTGTGTGTGTGTGTGTGTGTGTGTGTGTATGTGTGTGTGTGTGTGTGTGTGTGTGTGTGTATGGATGTGTTTTTAACATTTACATAATTGTACTAGTGTTATTATGCCCTTAATATTATAAGGAAATAAACTAAGCTTTATCAAGTTACTGAGCTACATGTCTTGCTTTCCATATACTTACACATCATTTAATGACAGGGATACGTTCTGAAAAACCCATTGTTAGACAATTTCATTATTGTGCGGACATTATAGAGTGAACCTAGGTGGTATACCCTACTACACACCTAGGCTAGGTGGTCTAGCCTATTACTCCTAGGCTACAAGCCTGTATAGCATGTTACTGCACTGAATACTACAAGCAGTTGTAACACAATGGTAAGTATTTGTGTATCTAAACATATCTAAACATAGAAAAGTTACAGTAAAAATACAGTATAAAAGATAAAAGATGGTCTGCCTGTATGGGCACTTACCATGAATGGAGCTTGCAGGACTGGAAGTTGTTCTGGGTGAGTCAGTGAGTGAGTGGTGAGTGAATGTGAAGGCCTAGGACACTGCTGGACACTGCTGTAGACTTATAAACACTGTACACTTAGGCTACACTAAATTTACAAAAAAAAGTTTTTTCTTTAATAATAAATTAACGTTGGCTTATTCTCTCCCTTCCTCCCTCCTTCCTTCTTCCTTTCTTCCTTCCTCTTTCTTTCTTTCCATATTTTGCTTTTAATGAATAAATCTGCTAGGAACACCCAGGAACCTCCATACTGTTTTCCACAGCGTCTGTACCAATTTATATTCCTATCAGCAGTGTATGAGGGTTCATTTTTCTCCACAGCCTCTCCAACACAAAAAAATAATACTTTTTTATTAATAATAGCCATTCTAACAGGTGTGAGTGTCTGTCATGACTGTGTTTGTCAATAGGGATCAAGGTCACGTCTCGTAGGATGAGATTCAAGGAGGTGACTTTAAGCCCTAGAACCTGGGGGTCCAGGGTGCTGACTAGCAAACACACTAGCAGAACTCCAGCTCTCAAGATGACCTGGCAGAGACTGAAGACATAAAGACCAAGAATCAGGAAATAAAACTTATCTACAAACCAGGAATTAGAGCATCACCTAATAAGTAAGAGGCACCAGATTAAAAAATGGGCAGAGGACCTGAATAGACATTTCTCCAAACAAGACATACACGTAACCAACATGAAAAGATGCTCAACATCACTAATCACCGGGGAAACGCAAATCAACACCACAATGAGATATCACCTCACACCTGTCAGAATGACTATTACCCAAAGACAATGAAATAACAAAAATTGGTGAGGATGTGGAGAATAAGGAACTCTTGTGTATTGTTCTTAGAATTGTAAATTAGTGCAGCCACTATGGAAAACATCATG
>NW_017732264.1:512387-513550 GCF_001890085.2 Hipposideros armiger
GAATCAGCTCCTTCCAGCTGGCCGATTTGGCTGTACGGAATCACAGACTGGAGGAGACTTGGATGGGAAAGTGGCAAGTGATTGTTCCAATCTCATTCTCTATGACTAGGCTTTCAGACCCCTCCTTTGTGGGCCACAATCTGCATTTGAAACAAGAACAATAGATGTTTTTTCAAAAAGACAATACAGCATGTAATTTTACTACTTAAGGATTAATTGAGAATAATAGAGATGACATGTATAAGCAGCTCATCCATCCATCCATCCAATATTAGAGGTGAGTACACAGAAAGATATGGCAACATATAGCCTGTAGGTAAGCAAGGATGGCTTCCAGGAAGAGGTGACATCTTAAAGGTATCTTAAATGATGAAGACTTAACTTGAAAAAGAGAGAACAAAGACTTTTTCAGCAGAGAGACCATTATATGCAAAGGTCGAGGTATCAGGAAGCATGTTACAAATTCAGGGAAATGCAGGTATTCAGCATACTTGGGGTATAAGGTGAGTGTCAACTGGAATAGGATTTGAGTGTCATTAAAGGGCAGGCACTGACTGGATATCTCTGGAAGGCTCAGAGTTCCAGGTCATGTGATAAACTCTAAGGTGCTGTCTAAAAATAAAAATAGCTGACATTTACTGAGGATGGACTCAGCACTAGCCACAGAGAGGTTAAGTAACTCACCCCAAGGTCACATAGCAAAGTGATACAGCCAGTATGAGAATCCATTTGGTCTGGCTATAGAGGCCATGTTCTATCAAGTACATTCTAAACGTATTGCCAGGGGCCAAAACCTGAAGGCTCTGAAGTGTCACAGCCATAGTGGACAGGCCCCCGCTGGGTTATTCTTACTGTTCATCTCTTGCATGGGTAGAACTGCAATGCATTCTCCCCCACAAAGGGCAGAGTGCAATGTCTTCTCTGTGGGCATGTTGCTGTATCCAAAGCCCTCCCAGTGGCAGAGCAGATGTCCTGCCAGATGGTAGCCACTTGGACTCGGGCCCCACTGTGGCAGACAGCCAGGACAGCTGCCTTGTAATGGTTGTAAATGTCACCATCTCTCACAGTCCGGACAGCTGGACAGAGTGCCCAGAGAAAAGCAGGTGCTGACCATGCAGCACATGGTTTTGCTGCCCAGATAGAAGAAATTCACAGTGTTCCAG
>NW_017732264.1:514875-526911 GCF_001890085.2 Hipposideros armiger
GCCAGTCATCTACTTAGTTTTCAAGATATTGCTTGCATCACACATACTAGTATCTCTTCAGTCAAGACAAGTCACATGGTTGGACAGAGAGTCAAAGAGTAGAGTGTGCTCCATGTTAAATGCAGAGCTTTGCTCCATGTTAAATGCAGAGCTTTGCTGCATGAGTGTGGAAAGCATTAAAGCATGGGAGACACCAATATACATAGGAAGTAACCAAGAGAAAGGCCTGGGGAGGCAAGTATGAACCAGATCATGGAATGCCCTGTGGACCACACTAACGGGATGTCCATGTCATCCATCTTGTAGGCAAGAGATGAGTTAAAGCATTTTAAATAAAGAAACGACATGATTATATATGCTTCTGAGGGTGGATCTCCTTTGTATGTATGTAAAAGATACTTTGGAGGATATCAAAAATAGAAAGACACAGCTAAGAGTTTTAAAGGTTTTAAGGAAGGCAGTAGCAGTAGTAGAGGACATAGGGATAGGCGATGTAGGTGGTATATAAAAAATTGGTACAATAGATGGTATCCACATATTTGTATAAAGGCAGTGGTAAGGGAAAGAGGGGTGCTTAAGATTTCTGTCCTATCTGTCTTGGCTAAGGATAGCCGTATCCAAAACAATCAGAGAAAGCAATAAGCAAAAGAGAAATGAGATGAAAACCATAGGACAATAGGTTAGGCTAATATATGAGTAGCCTGTGAGACTCCTAAGAAGATGTCCTGTAGGTAGATGAAGGTAAGTAGGAGAGAATGCTCATCTGGAAATACAATTTGAGAGTGATTGGTGCTTACATGGTAACAAACGTTGTAACCATGATGGCAACCACTCAGAGAAAGACAAAAGTATGGAGTAAAAACTATAGAAGTTCAAATTTGTTATTAGAGTATATTTTGGGGTAACTTTGAGAATCTGAAAGAAACACAGGCACACATGAAGCAATCTGTTGATGCAATTCCAGGGAGCCATTTCATGATGTCTATCCAAAGACCCTCTAAGGACTGTAGATGCCAGATTGCAAACTCCTGATTTAAAGGATAAGCAGAGAGGAAATAACAAATGAAAGAGATGAAAGGATAAGAAGATCTTACCAGAGAGAGTCCTGGGTCCTGGGTCATGAACTAGAGCTCATTAAGTGCTAGTCAAGCTGCAAAGTTTAGAATAGATATTCGGTTAAAAAAAAAAAAGAGTAGGAGGCAAAGAACTGAGACAAAAGCAACAAGCCAGTGGAAACAATATTACTTTTAGTCAGCACCCATTTTTCAGGTACAACCCAGGCACACAAGCGATAATTAGTTCCCTCCTCACTAGCGTGTTGCTATGAGGGTAACTGTGTCACCTGATCTGTCAGCACTAACACAGGACCCAGGTGTGAAATTAACCAGGAGGAGTTAGTCACATGTCAATAACTGAGACCCAACTTAAGAGACTGGGAAAAGTAGGGACTAAACACAATAGTCATAATTATCAGGGATTCCCGTGAGGTGGTAGAAGTTGGACAATAAGATTGGTAAAACAATCTTATTATATTAGTACCAAAAGAGTAAAATAACCCCTTGATTCCTTAGAGGGCAAGGAGCAGCTCTTGTTCACTAATACCCAGCACCTAGAACAGTCTCGGCACACAGCACGAAAGAATAAAGGCAACTCTGTGAAGTACCCAAGAACTCCCCCTCTTCAGGCTTATAAATACCACCCTTCTTTAAAACATGTCGGCTGCCCTAATGATAGCCTGCTGTCTTTCCAGGAAAATACTGAGTCCTCTTTTCTAATTAATTCATTTTATGGCTGGTAGTTCACCCCAAATGTGAGACATTTAGAAAACGCTGATACAATGTAAAGTGTTTTATTATTATTTTTCAGTTCTTTCTGGCGCCAAGCAAATTTAGCTATAAACAAAAGCTAATAAACGCTGATTTAAAAGCTATAATGCCGCTAGTGTACGGGCTAGAAGTACAAAAAGATGATGCAATGCCACGAGCCCCTGGTTTAGTTAAAAGTCACATTAATGATTTCATCCTTCATAGTTGCCCAAAGAACCCTGAGAAAGAAACCTTCAACTCTTACATCGTTTTCTGTCTTAAGGGTAATGAACCATATGTGTAGACAGCTGCACTGTCTGTAAACTATGGTCATTAATTAGACAGGAGACAGGACACTTCCAGGGAGAGGCGGGTGGAGAGAGTCGGGTGAGACTTTGAAAAGTCACAGTGATTATTAATAACAGAAAGGGCAGGGAAAAGGGTAAAATGCTTGTCCTCCATATTTCAAATATATTACATTGCCCATAGCGATGAAGTGGTGGAAAGGTCTGGAAAGCATAGCGAGTACTTTAGACCAGTGAGTGAGGCCAGAATTAACCCAAACAGGTACTACAGTCAAGGATACATAGAGGTTCATATATATAATTCCAGAGACTATGCAAATTAGTGATCTATTTGCCCAAGAAAAATTATGTCAATTCAGTTTCAAGGAAATATAATTATAGTGCAGAAAGTAAACCGATGAAAAATAGGAAAGAGCATCATGTCTGAGCTTTCTCCAAGCATCAGGTATGAATTTCTAACTAAGATGTCAGAAACCTGGATGATTGGGAATAGGTCATGAAGTATGTGGCAAGAGCTCAGGTTGAGTCAGGAAAAGCAAGGACAAAGGCCATGACCAAAACAGACAGACACACATTATAGCTTAAAGGGCCAGATCCAACTAGATAGGTGAGTCCAGCCCAAGGAAGCACGGTGGCCACTTGGTATCCTCAGTCATCTTATGGGACACATTAGACATCTCTGAAAATATAAGTAAAAAAACCAGAAAATACCAGGAACATGTGTAAGCACTCCTGTTAACTGAACCTTGTGTAACATTCACCAATTATTCATTGCGGTAATTCTGGCGGAGGCCAGTATTCGTGATCAGGAACTAGCCATACTCACCCAAGGTCTGGGACTGCATCTGTCTATGCAACGATTTATTCCCAGTGCCCCACATAGTGACCAGGAAATGCTCAATCAGGGTTTTTTAAGTGAATTAAAGCATATACTTAATGGACGATGGGGATGACCTTTCTTAAAAAGAACCCAGCAATATACTAAAGAGAACAAGAAATTAAAAAGTCAGGGTCCTTTGGATGATACTGATATACCAATGTAGGTTCATCATTTGTAACAAATATACCACTCTGGTGGGGATATTAATGGGGAGGCTATGAATGTATGGGTCAGGGGCTACATGGGAAATCTGTACCTTCTGCTCAAATTTGCTGTAAACTTAAAAACCAATCTGAAAAATACTCTTATTTTTCTTTAAAAATAAGACTTAAAGCCACTTTTAAAAATAACCTTTTTTTAAAAAAATCAGAGCTGTGAGAGTGAGAATGATAAAATCACAAACTTTGATTCTGCTCTATGGAACGGCAAAAACATCGAAGTGTATCAGTGCAGAGATGAGCATTAGGATAGAGGTGCCAGACACACTGACAAAAGGAAGGGAGAGTTAAAAAGCCAGTGAAAAAGTGTGATCAGGTTTACATGGGATGAAGATCCCTGTGGCAGGTACATGGCAGGTGGTTTAGACAGTAGAGTAACAGTCAAAGTAGGCAGACCACCAAGGCACTCCTCTAGCCATAAAATAACGAGTACATGAATTGAGATTGGGAGAATAAAAGGGATGGGACATATATTGATTGGGTCAAAATGATGTGACTTTGTGACACTTTAGTGTTTAAGAAGAGAAAGAAAGAAAACAAAATCTAGAGTAGCTTCCAAGTCACTAACTTCACAGCTAGAAAACTTAGTAGGCACTCAATAAATGATTTATAGATGAATAAATAAAATATGCACTCTTTCAACTGTTATTATAAAAACTGTGGTGATAACATTTATATGCTCATGTTTTTTTATCCAGACGGAGGTCGGAGGTCGTTGAGCGTCACTTAACTACTGAGTTAAATGCTGAACAAAGTTCCTAAGGTTCCTAAGATAAGATGAAATGCTGCCATTTGCAACAACATGGATGGATTTTGAGATTATCATGCTAAGTGAAATCAGTCAGACAGAATATCCACTTATATGTTGAGATATAAAACTGAAAACAACAAACAAACAAGACAAACAAACAAAAACTCATGACACAGACAACAGTTTAGTGGTTACCAAGGTTAAAGGGGTAGAAGGTGGTAGATGAGAGTAAAGAGGATCAAATATATAGTGACGGAAGAACTGACTGGGTGGTGAACACACAATGTGATACACAGATGATGAATTGTAGAATTGTACACTTGAAACTTATACAATATTACTAACTGATGTCACCCCAATAAATTTAATTTTAAAAATGTTGAACAACATTGAAAAATGAATGAAAAAAGGAAGAGAAAACACCATGTGGATCATGTGGATTATATGCATGTGCGGCATTTGGGCAACTGCCCTGTTTTAAATTTTCCTGTCCCAGTGTTCCCAGGAGAAAATTAGGACTTGTCAGACATAATCCTGATTTTGATTCATGAAACACGGACACTGCGATGGTGGCCAGCAGCTCTGTGTGATTGAAAGGGCCTGGCACGGGTTCTTCTGCCAACAAATGTGGACAACTCCCCCTTCCGACGCACCAAGGCCTCAGGTTGGCCACTGGATTATCAGCATCAGAAATTGCCTTCACAAACACATGGCACACTGCCCCAGAGCCTTACCTCCAAAGCAACACCTATGAACTCCCATAGTATACTGGCTTTTCTCTTTTATGTTGTTTACTACTGTCCATCCCTTATTAAGTTTTGGTTTTATTATTTATTTATGAGTATGCCTTATATCCACCAATAGAATGGAAGCTCTTAGGAGACTTCAAAAGCACTGAATTCACATTTCCCTTCCCCTTTCAGTACATAAATTCCTTAAACCTCATTTCTGGATCTTAAAAAAGTTCCAGCCATCTGAGATAATTTTGCATTCAAGAAAATAGATGACTCACCATGCTATTAAAATCACCCAGTAGATTCTTCAATTTGGCTCTTCAATTGCACTTTAATTAAAGAGCTTGCACATTAACAACTTTTCTTATCATTAATAAAATCTGCTCTTGAAAATCCAGTTTAGTTCAATAAGCATTTATTGAGCACTTATTATATGGCAGCCCATGTGTTGTGCGCTGTGGAAATGGGAATGATTAAAGCATGGGCTATCAAATTTAGTCTGAAAAAGCAGGTATGTAAATAAACAGTGCATAATTACTGACAATGTAATAAATTAAACATGTATAATTTACATGCAGTTTATAGGTAAAGCGCAAAAGTGAAGGGATGTTCCTGATCGACTAGAGAAAACATCATTTGACTTGGATTTTGAGAATGAAATGGAAATCGGGGCAGACCATTCCAGAAAGAGAAACACTCATGCAAGGAATCAATGTGGTAAACATAAAATAGTATTTAAAAACAGGGCCTATGTAAAGGAGAAATATTGAAGGAACCATAGTCTTTTAAACATGCAGGAAGCCATCCATATTAATCAGATCAGGATTCAAAGTGTCAAATATTTTCTGTGTACGCTGATACGCCAAGACTCCAACATCTGGATTTGCAGAAGGACTGATTGCTCCTTAAGGTGGTCTTCCCTTGTTGGAAAGGATCTGAAGTTACAACGTGCAACAATCACCTGTTAATCAAGTACCTATCTGAGTGCTAAATCCATATCTAATCAGCTAAGATTTCAACTGGGCCTGAAAGAGATCAAATTGCAAAAGCAATAAGAACAAGAATAACATTAGGTTAGACTGACAGAGCGCTTATGGGGTGATGAGCATTGTGCTAAGTAACTTGCTACATGACCGGATGAACAAAAATATGGAAGCCCTGGAAAATGCTGAAGAGTCCTGTGGGTAGTCCCATTTTACAAAGAAATGGAGGCACACAGAGCACATGATTTGCCCAAGGTTAAAGAAAAGGTAGCAAAGTCAAAAACTTACCCGCAAGTATAATATAGGGTGGGGGAGTTGTGCTGGTACTTTTTATATTATTAAATAAGATAAGAACTTTAGGAGATGGTACAAGGTAGTCTTTGGAATGGAAGGTGTGTGAGCAGGTCGTAACTACATACGGCAAGTTTGCTGAGTGGCTATTGAACATGAAGAGATGGATGCCATGAAGAGAGAGGGGTCTGTATGTGGGAGGTTGTAGGCCATGGGGATGCATAAGTGTGATTGCCAGGATATCTTTTGGAGTTATTTAAGCCACAGGAAGGAATACTCTTCTGAAATACATGTGTTTAACAGTTAACATGTGCCGGCCCTATAGTTCATTTTGGGGAAATAGGAGTGAATAACACAGAGACATGACAAACCAAAAAATACCCACCCAGGACAGAAAGTGGTACAAAAGAATGATGCGTGAAAGTCTAGGTGAGTCAAATCATAACAGTAGCAAACCCTTGCATAACGCTCAGGATGTAAGCTGCACTGCCCTCAGTGCTTTGCAAGCATTCACTCCTTAGGCCTCACCACCCTATCCCATAGGGCCCACTATTACTATTACCATCCACATTTAACAGATGAGGAAGCTGAGGCTAGAACTTGAGAAACTTGCCTCTGGTTGTACAACTTGTAAGTGATGAACTTGAGATTCAAGGACCAGCAGGCGGGCTCTTAAGCCCTATATTAGATACTTTCCCTTCCTAGGGGAGGTACAGGGGAGGAGAGGATGTGGAGATTGTAAGTGAAGACTATGTATCTCTTTTCTTTATTCTTTCAATGAAATATTTATTGAGCACCTACTATGTGCTGGGCACTAGTCTAGGCATTGTGGGTATAGCTGTGAACCAAAATAACAGGATCCCTCCTTGCACTCAAGGCATTTACACTAATGAAGAATTGCTGTGGTGAATTAAGAAAAAGGGGGCTTAACTGTGACAGGCACTGCACCTCACCGTTTATATCCTATAACTGATGTAACCCTCACAACCCTTTGAAATATGACTATCATCATCCCCATTTTACAGATATGAAAACTAAGTCTTAGGGGCTGTAAATTGAGTCACACAGATAGCAAGTGCGGATATAGAGACCCAAACCTGAATGTGCCACACTCCAAAGCTCGTACTTAAACCAGTTTACTGTAGTACTTAAAGGAGACATTAAATCAAAGGGAGTATTGTTATGATGTAGGGTAATCAGAGTCATGTTTAGCCTTAAGAATGAGCAGGGGGAGCAGGAGGAAATTGGAACAATGGTTTAAATGAAAAGATCAGACAGGAAAAAAATTGTTTGATGATATAGATATCATTTTAGCCAAAGAGCAAGAAAGGTATAAAGAATATTATCTGCATGTTTTTAACTGAACTCCTCAAATGTTTGATCATAAAGGATTCAGTAGAGTAAAAAAACCACTGGCATGTGCATTTTTTTCTCTTCAAACAAAAGTTTAAAAATACCAACATTGTCGCAGAATCCCCATAGCCTTATAGCCGAGGATTGCAGTTGTACAAAAGGCATTTCCCCAATGAAACGACTGTAAACCTCTGATGATTGAACATAGGAAGATAAGCTTTTTTCTTTATTTTCTGAAAGCAGTGAAAGCAGGGTTAGGCGAGGCTGAGCTATCTTGGAAGGGATCTGCCTTTTTTCCTGGTCAGTGTTGCTCTCCACCCTTCTCCCCTCCCTATAGGAAGGGTGCCTTTGTATCATCTGTTATCAAGGAAGACCATGCTGTTCTGAAGGTACGTTGGGTGTCCTAACTCGCTCTGAACTGCAGCAGCTGCACAGCCTGTGTCCCAGGCAGAGGGAATACTCGGGACCACATTACTGGTAGCATGTGATCATTTAAAAATATTATCCACCCCTGTGACAATACCTTGTGGGCTGCCACTGTGTCAAAGTGATGTCACTGCTATTCTGATCACTACCTGTTTCCTCACACAAAAGGGATTTCAAACGTGGCATTTAAAAATAAGCAGGCAAACTCTGTGAGTCCACAGTCTTTTGTAATGATGTGCCTCTTTCTTTATGAAATGGCTTAAAGTTTTCACTGCTGTTGCTTCATACCCAGCAAGGGTACAATTATTTTTAGTAAGTCAGATCTTAATTATTATAGCATAGTAAAGTACCACTTAGCCAAGGAATGGAGTTTTCTGACTAACGAAAGAAAAATAAAATCTTAAGGTTTTCAAGTTTCTTAAAAACATTCCAATTTTGAAATACTCTTTTATCTATGTCACATTTGATCATCAGAGCAATCCTATATGAAAGGCAAAGAGAATGCTGTTATCCACATTTTAATATATGGAAACTGAGGCTTAGAGCAAAGATGGAATTAGCTAAATCACAAATAATAAGAAAATGACAAAGCTAAGGTTTAAATCTAATTTTCCTTTTTTTTTTTTAAGCCAAATTTATTTCTATGTTGACACTGTGGGAAATTTCTAATAATACATGAAAACTTAAGGAGAAAAGTTTAGGAAAATTTACCAACGGTCTCACTTACATATACATTCTATGTAACATGCAGTTGCATAAACTCCTAATTGCTTAGGCAGCGGTTCTCGACCTGTGGGTCGTGACCCCTTTGGGGGTCAAATGACCTTTTCACAGGGGTCACCTAAGACCATCGGAAAACAAAAAGATATTTACATTACGATTCATAACAGTAGAAAAATTACAGTTATAGAGTAGCAACGAAAATAATTTTATGGTTGGGGGTCACCACAACATGAGGAACTGTATTAAGGGGTCGCGGCATTAGGAAAGTTGAGAACCGCTGGCTTAGAGCATCACACTCGAGTACATTTCACATCTGAGGGTGAAATATTAAATAATGAGAGAAATGGCCAAGTCACCTAGACCAGTTTTAGGTTGAGGACTTCAGGACAGGGGCAGTTTCATCTGCATGCCTAAGCAAACTCTAACACATCCTTTCCTTGGACTCTTTTATGAAATAATTCTCACTGGTATTTGTTCCCATTTATTTCTAGAAAATTCTATGGTTCTTGGGCAGATGGATTTTCATCACATCCTGGACCTGATTCTTGTTTTCCTCTTAAGGATTCTCATGATAACATGGTCTTGAGTAAAACAATTAGGAATTCACACAAATTCAGTAGGCCTTTTCATTTTGCAATTCACCAGTAAGGCACACAAAGAAGACCTCTTCAACATTCCTCTGCAAATTGAGTCTTTATGAATGCAACACAGATTATATCCTATAAACCATCCATTTATTCATACTAAAAGCATTCAATGTGAAACACAAAGTTACAAATTATTTTACCAGACTGAAACAACAAAATATTTCACTTGTACTCAAAATAATGTACATTCAAACAATGATATACTGTTTTAATCTGCTCAAATAGCAATTTAAAAAAATTAATTTTGCCAAATGTGACATAAAACTAGCATAGTTAACTGTTGGAGAGAATGTAAATTTTTACAACTATGGAAAAGTATTTTGGAGTACATATTTAGATCCTTCAACAAGTTCATAAAATTAGCTTGTAATTTTTCCCCTAGAAATAACTCTACACTAACAAAACAGATAAAAATTAGACAAAGATTTGTGTGTCAATATGTTTATTTAACAGCTATTCATGTTAAGAAAAAACAAATAGTAAATACTTAAATTTCCCCAAAATAGAATGATTAAAGTAAAATATGGTACATCTATATCAGAGAATATGATACAGAGCTCATGTTTTCAAATAATATTATTACATGACACAAGAAAAGAAGCTCATAACAAATGTTTGGTGAAAACAGTAGGATATAAATTTGGTTGTGCAGAATGACCTCTATTATATGAAACTATAAATGCAAGTGAGAATGAGTTCGGATAAGAAAATAATGGAAGGGCCTCAGTTCCACATCTCGACGGACATGTTAGAGAACATGTCCAGAATGATGAGATGGTGTGTAAAGTGAATTGGTTCAAAAAAGGAAGAAACTCAACTCTTGAGTTTGATTATGGAAGAACTGATGGAATTTCTCAGAAATTTTAGGGTGACCCTCAGTCTTTCAACAGTATATGCAACCAGAGATTGAGACCATTATATCTAGGCTCAAAGGAAAAAGAAAATACATTTGACCTCCAAAAGTATTGCTGTTAGTTTTGTTTACCTTTTTTTTTCTTTGTAATAAAAGTAGCTGTAATTTTACTACCTGACCTACTCTAGTTTTCTTGATTGTTGGATGGTGACATTTCATAAATTATGACCTAATAGATTAATTTACCAATTCATTCTTTAATTTATTAAACATCCACTAGTTGCTGTGTCAATTATGAAAGTTATTATGGTGCATTCAAATTATGATAAATTTATAATTTAGTTGAAGACAGAAAGTTAAGATTGTAAAAAAATTGGAAAGTGAAATTACCTGCAAAGTTTCTTGTTTTATACTCTTCCTAAATATTAAAGGAAGTATTGAACATTTTGTAATGGAAAGAAAATTGAGGCTTCTGCTTCAGATAATTACAGGTTATGTAATTTGAAGCAACCCTTCCACTGAAGATATTGTTCAAAGGTAAATGAAATAAAAATTGCATCTCCCACAAAAGCATCAGGAAGCTAACAAATATGAAGCAATTAGTCAAGATCTAAGGGATGCCAGGATCTCAAAGAGAGAAGCAGCACACTGAGGGCTGCTTCAGTCCTAGGAGCATTTGTTTATCCTTGGGAAGGATCTGGGGGGCTGTCGTGTGCTTTGGGTTGCCTGAAGTGGCCAGGGGGACAAAAATTGGAATCTCAGTCCTGACAAAGGTGTAAAGCCTGGTAAAGAAGCTGTGCTTTATGAAAGGACCAGAAAGGGTTCTGTCCCTTGGAAGTAAAAATAAACCAAACCAAACCAACTAACCAAACAAACAAAAAACCACTCTCACACGCTATTCCTGTGTTTGTTTACACTGTTTAAATAGTGACTAAAACCTGAAGCCTGAAACCTGGAAACACTATTTCCACAATGCCATTGTCTTCAGGCACCTTGCAAACGTAAACACGATATTCCCCTTTTCTTGGGGAGAACATCATTCTGTGCTTCCATAGTAAATTTTTAAATAAGCTTTCAAATACAAGATGAAAGGAAACCTGGCATACCAGATAGCTGGTAACAGGCGGTAAGACCAACAGGGCAAATGTAACCAAGTAACAGAAATAGACCCAGATAGCGCAGTTGAAGATATATTTTGTAAAACTATTGTGCGGTGCGTGTTATGCTCAAGGAGTTAAAGCAAGTATAAAAATTTCAGAAGGTAACTGGAAACTATAAAAAAATGACAATATATCTGAAAAAGCACATTTGAAATGTGAGAACTGAAAAATATGATAATCAAAGCGAAGAACCCAATGGGTAGATTTAAAGGCAGATTAAATGCCGCAGAGAAAGAACTGTACCAATCTATCTCTCTTCACATTGTATTATTCCTTCTATGTGTGTCTCCCTGTGTCCAAATTTCTTCTTTTTATAAGAAAATCAGTCATATTGGATTAATGCCCACCCTACCTAATGACCTCATTATCTTAACTAATTACACTTGCAACAACCTTATTTCTAAATAGTTACATTCTTAGACACTTGGGGCTGAACGTCAACATATGTATTTTTAGAGGACACAACTCCACCTGTAATAATGACCCTAACCACTTACTTCTCTATATCTGCCTAGAAAAATGTAGAAAACCACTGCTCTCAAGTTTCTTCTATCTTAAACATGATTCTTCTATATAGCTGTCAGTTAACTCTAGTTTAAATGTTTTACAAATGTTACTCTTAGGAAAGATTATTCTTTGTTCTTTAAGAACTACATAGCAGAACATTTCACTAAGGCTTGACTCTTTTTCATTCCCCCATCACTTCCCTTAGCTCCTATTTTTGCACCTTAATGCGACAGTATCTAATTCAACTTCCTTAGTGTTTTCATCCTGAAGATGTATGTCAGTTTTTACCATACGCTCCACAATTAACTCCATTTCTGCTTATTTGGTCCTCTAATCTTTCTTGCTAAATCTCCCTTGAATGCTTAGGTGGATGTGTTGATGGATTTCTTTTTTTTTTTTT
>NW_017732264.1:527376-549033 GCF_001890085.2 Hipposideros armiger
ACTTCTCCCATCCATTCAGTTCCTTAGAATCCACGTATAAGTGAGATCATATGATATTTGTCTTTCTCTGACTGACTTATTTCACTTAGCATAATGTTCTTTCTTTTTCAGTTTGCCCATACTTGCAGACAAGACTAAACTTTCATTATTTTTGAAGATGATGAAAAAATAGCTGTTTTGAAAAGACAGATCAGACAGACAAAAAATGGGCCAATTTGATCATAGCTCTGCACAATCCCAGATCAAATATTTCTAAAGATGAGTCTGGACCTTAAAAATCATATTGCTATATAGTATAGTAGGAAGAGTTTGGCTTTGGATCAGGCACACCTAACTTGAAGTCCCAGCTGTCCTTTACCCACCCTTGGAAATGGAGCTTAACTCCTTTCTTACCCACAAAAATGAGAGTAATGATCATGTAAATCATCTACTTGACAAGATTTTGATATGCCTTAAATGGAGTAGCATTAGTGAAGGATCTGGGAGATAGAATTCAATAGGTGATCTTTTTTTCTTTTCTTCTTCTCCTTACCTGGTCATAATTACACACTTACTCCAGTTTCTGACTTGGGGAAAACTAAAGTAAAAGTCCACTGGAAATGAAAACCCACAGGTAATGCCTGATTTTATCTGCTTTGGAATGTTCTCTTACTCATAGAGGCTTGCAACCCACCTCAAAGACAGACTCTAATCACAGCCCATGTCTGTCATACCTGCTGAAGTTTCCATCAGTCTTGATAGGTGTAAGTATGTAATCTTCCTAATTATATAATTCACCAGGAATATATCTATGCATACTTTAATCACTATTGGCTTATGAACAATTAAAAATCAAAACCAGGTCTTTTTAATTAATTTAAATATGAGTTGTTTAAGCAATCAGATATATTTTTCAGCATGATTTATGATATCGGGGCCAACTGTTTTCTATCTCCAGGAGAACATTACTCCAAATTCATACCATCCTGGAAAACAAACCAGGATTGTCTATACAACAAGCATTGGTCCCATTTGTCTTTATAACAGAACCTTGAGTTTACTTTCTTCTACAAAGGGCATGTCCTTCATGGAGGGCAAGACCCCTTCAGCCCCAGGATGTGAATCTTTCCAGGTTCAAGCCAGTCATGCTGAACTCATTCTCCTTGCCAGCTGATCTGCTGAGGTATAAAGGGCTGACTTCATGCACATACTTAGAAAGGCCTCATGCTTGCTTTAGTGCTTTGTCACCTTCGTCTTAATTTTGAGCAAGTAGTCCTGCATTTTCATTCTGACTCCGGCCCTGCAGATTAAGTAGCTGGTACTTCAGGCACGGGCATATAACTCAGTGCTGGGTAATGAGATATGATGGGGAGACTGCTGGGAAGCTGCAGGGACATTTGCTTCTCAGTTCATAAACACTGAAAACATCTCCTTTTCTGCCTCTGGACATTGGAAGTATGCACATAAAGTCTGGAAATAAAGCCATGTGGGGAACTGCCCAAGAGGATACACTAACATTAAGGATAACACAGCCATGCTGAATTCTAAATTGCCATATTGTTATTTATTTATTTGCTTACTTGCTTATTATTACTTGAGGTGACAAAACATGTTTACTGTTAGAATCACTTTTAGTTAGGTTTCCTGCTGTTTGCAGACAAAAGTATCAACTTACGGTAAAAATTGTCATTTTCCATGCAAAATCCATTATCTTTTTCCTTAGTAGAAAAACCCATTTTATTTAAGTCTGTGATGCATCTAGTCACTAAACTGATCACTGTCTCATGCCACTACTGTTGATCTGTGATGAGTTCTAGCCAATGAGATAGAAATAAGAGTTGTATGGAACTTCTAGGAAGATTGTTTCAGGAAAAATGATTGAGCTGAGAGAAATGCCTTTGCCTTTCTCCCCTTTCTCCTTCATTCTGCCTAAAATAAAAACGACAAGGCCGGAGCTTCAGCAGCCGTATTGAAACATGAGGTAATCCAAGTTTAAAAGCCAGCACTAGGGCAGTGAGGCAGATACAGAGACAGAACCTGGGACTCTGATGACTGCAGCAGCTATAACAGCTTTGACCTATATGCCTCTGGACTTATCATATGTGAGAGAACAAATTTCTATTTTTTGTTATGTTCACTTTTCTATTACATGTTGTCAAACTAATTGTAAATGACATACCATATTCATATATATCTTTCAAAATGCAGAAATTGACTGTATTGTCAAAACATATCCATATCCAATATCCAATAAGCATAAATTCAGAGTTTTTAAGGAATATTTCTCCTTTTTTAATGGTATATACATGGATAAAGCACAATGCCCCTCTCCCTGAATCCTCACTGCAGTGTTCCCCAATGCTCAAACATAAACATGTATGCATTTTAGATTCTTAATTTTGGCTTGAGGATAAGATTTGGCTTTTGTACAAAGGAAACAAGAGGAAAAAGGAATATGATCTATAAAACTGGTTTGCTACAGAGGTTGCCAGAGTTTTTGGATTTTAAACCTAGTCTAGAACTGTATGGAAGACTGGATTGTTCATTTTCACACATAGATTTTTCTTCTTGAGCGATCTTTATTGGGCTTTCAAAGTAAATTGAGAGGTTCCAGGTGAACATGCACAAAATGAGGAACATGTTTGAGAAAAGGAAGACAAATTGGCTTCCACTCTACTACATAAGAGTAGATCAAAAAGTACTCTGAAACCGGTCCCATACCAATCTAACCACTATCTTAATATGGAATACAATGTCATGAATGCTTTATGTAAAAAATTACTCCTCCAAATTGAAGATTGGTCTAGATTGCATATATAACTGGCCCTATTCAACCTATCTGGCCCCATCTCTTACTAGTTCCCATAAGTCTCATGTTTTTCCACCTACAGTGAGACATTTCTCTGTAATTTTTATGTCTTATAGTACTGACACCAGAGCACTTACCACTCAACACAGAATTGTTGATTTACAACCTCTTCTTGACAGTCAGAAAGTGAGCTCTTAGAGGGTAAAAAGTAAGAAGTGTACTTTTTCCACGTTTGTCTGTTAAGGTGTAACACAATGCCTGCCACAAAATAAGCAGTTTGTCGATGGAAGAATAAATAATTTAAAGAATAATTAAGGCAATCTAATACATCACTACAGCTGGCTATATATTATCTATGCTCAACTCTAAACCTGCCAACAGTGTGTCTTATACACCATAGGATGCTAATGCCATACAAGTTTGGGATAACATGCTCATAAATATTATAAATTAGTATGTTACATGATGGGTAATTTGGTTCCTCTGTCCAGCTCCCATTCTTAAATAGTGATGGGCTAATATTTTAATCTTCAGGGGTAGGGATGAAGGAGATGGATTGGAGGGCAAGACCAGGTAGGGAAGTGGGTCTCCATATTCCCAATTTTCACTTGCCTCCAGTTCCCTACACCAGCATAGAGAAACAGGTGCCAACTATCTGAGATTGCTGAAGTTTGGTGCCTCCATTCTAGAAATACCAGAAGCCACAATACCCAGAATATTTCCAATCAATCGATATTTAAGCTTAAATGAACAACTACCACCAGGATGCACCATACTATTATGTATAGAAAGATTGGGGTGAATCTGATTACATGAAGACATCACCAAACTCCTGATCCAGTTAACAGCTTAGACCCAGCTTAGTCTTGCAATACTTCAAGTTCACATTTTATGCAATCCAATTATTTTGTCCTTTATTATAGTGGGTTTATACATTAATTCAACTAAAAAGATGAATATAAAATTAGAAAAAGTAAGTCACATAATTCATTAAACCCACAGATTAATGACTGTTCTGCAAATGTACATGTAGTCCTTGGTATAGTTGGAATTATGTAATCAAGTTCAGAAATAACATAAACTCTGCTTACAGGACTAAATTTTAAATGACAAATATCTTAGTTGCTAACACCAGGAAAATAGAAAAATCTACCTTAACTAGGTAATGTAAGGTTTCCTATTTGCTCAATAGTGTGCTTTCTAAATACAAAAGAGATAATTGTTCATTAAAACATGTTTTTAAAGTTCAACAGTGGGGACTGGGAACAGTGCCAACTAACCATCCATTAAATTATAGTCCATGCATTTTAATAAATCTATCTGTATTCAAAATATCAGAGCTATTCAATGAATCATAAATTAATTGTGTGCTAAAGAAATTTTGCATACCATAAATTTGGAACTTTTTAAAAATGTCCTTTAGTTTTAAATACATAAATATTAACCTTTTCTATTAAACATTATTATAAATTTTATGATAAATAGATGAAGATAGATACTATATTTTTAAGGATTCCTATAAAGAATGGAAGATGAAAGAATATTTAAATTATCCCTTCAGAAATGCAAGTGAATAAAATCAGGCATTTAATGTCTCTAAACAAAATGCAAACCTCCATAAATGTAATTCAAACATAATAAAGTGGGGGCACATATATATCTAGAACATGAATTGATTAAAATATCACAGTTTACATTATTGTAAAAATAATGTAATGTAAAACTTTCAAAGTCCTCAAAAATAACTAGTTGAAAATATTTCAAAACTATTTTTATCCTACCTTTTCTCTTAATATTATATGATTTTCCATGGTAATTTACTCTTCATCTAAGTCACTTTCCAACATCCTTCATTAAAATACAAGATGCTTGATACAAAAGACTACAAATTATCTTCACATCCTCATAGAACAGTTTCTGACCCATGTTAAGAACTTGCTATATGTATATCAGTTAACTAACTAGACTTATTTTCTGTCAAAATATTAATTTGATAAAAATTGTCATGGATTAGATTCTTTATCTCATTAATGATAACATATAATGGTAATCACAACTATCATATACTGATCTCTTACTATATTACAGTCCTTAGATTAGGGGCTCCACTCTAAATTCACGTATGCATTCATTCACTCATTCATGTATGCATCTATCCACATATGCACGCAACAAACACCAGGGATGCCAAAAAAATGTATACAAGTGGACGCTTTGGTCAGTGTTGCTCAAATACTGGTTAGCCATAATCAGAAATGTCTGGACACTGATGGTAAACACTCTGAGCCCCTCTTGTAATTGCAGAAGTCAAACATGACTTGTCTTCATCTTTTGTTATCGGTATATATTGAGCAATACAATTTTAATAGTTTTCCTTTCTTAAAATGTGTATCCATTTTTGGGGCACCCTCTGTATTTGTTTAGCAACTACCTGGAGAGATGGCGAGTGAAATTGATGCTGCTCTTGCCCACATGGAGCTTTTAGTTCAGTTATAGATGCAGGTGAGTTTTACCTATGTTTGCTGTATTCATAAGTCAATACTGTAAATTATGGCCTATTTTGTAGTACTGGTGTATGCAAAAGAGGTCAGGTTCCTCAGGAAACAGACTAACAGAGAGTTTAGCATGTAGGAATCTAACTGGGAGGAAGCCTTTGGATCAACACCTTTGGAGAGTGAAGTAGAGTGAAGTAAATAGGATTGGACAGAGTGATGAGCTACACTACAGTGCAGTGATAATAAAGGTCTCAGGTGACCCCATAAAGAGCTCTGGATCTGGCCTGGTCCTTCAGAATTACGCAGCCTTGAGCAAAAAGTGACTAGAACGTTATACACCCATGTCAACCAATAATTGGGTATAGGCTACTCTTGGAAAGAAGGAAAGCAGGCAAAGCTGCTCCATTCAGCTAAGATCAATTCATGCAGGAGGACTGAGCTGGCAGCCACCATACTCCTGGCAGCAGGGGGAAATAACGTCTCTGTCCTGAAGGAGGGTCTGGGAGGCACACCACCACACCTATAGTCTATGCCTTGTGCCATTGGACACACTCATATTACAGAGCAAATTCTGGGACAATTCTTCCAGGGTTCTGGTTGGTCTCCTTTCCTACACAACTGGTTAAGAGGAACACTGGTGAGATAAACTGTACTACTGTGGCTGGTATTGAGGCTGCAACTAATAATCATCATGTCTTCCCTCTATGACTCACACTAGACTTCTCTCACCCTCTCCTTATACCTGGTCTAGGTGACTTCCCTGGTGCAGAGGTCTTTCAACCTCGAAGAGTCTTAACCTCTAGATACCATGCCTTTCTAAGATTGCTACCCTTGAATAAAATTGTGAAAGGTTTTCCCAAAGATGCCACTGGATTACCCGGATGCCAATTATATTATTCCTTTTCCTCATTATATATCAGTAGAGCTAATTATTACCAAAAAGGAAGTCATTACTAGGTACACATAAGAGGGACTGTGCCTCTCCTGCAGTCAGAGGCACCCAAGCCATTCAGGGACACTCAGATCTAAAAACCAAGCAAGGAATTGTGTTTTATTGTTGATGCACCTGCCCACAGTCTCCTGATCATTCTTGATTTATTTTGATTACATAAGTTGAGCATAGCTGTTTCCACTTTCAGTCTGTCTTGCTCCTAGGGGACACTGTGTTCTGTGAGCCATCTCCATATCTAATAGTCAGTATCCCAACACCTCCAGCTGCCACTACAATCTTAGCATTCATTACAGCAATCATACCCACTTTGCTTCTCTCGATTAAACCCTGCCACCAATCCTCTCTTATTTCAGGATTCTGTCATTGTCATTCTTCCCCAGGACCCCCGTTCTAGCAAGTCCTACCATTGGTCCTGGCCTACAGCGGACAGCCACCTCTGACTTCTGAGTGTTGGTGGTGTCCCTGTCACTTGTGCATTTGCTTTAGTAAGGAGGATGCCTCTAGGTGCTCCCAAAGGTCATAGAACACTAGTGAATTACATCTGTTCTAACATGCTTGCTTCTTTTTACCTTTTGATATCTTCCTATCGTCTGAAACAGCCGTTGTGGCACTTCTGTTTTGCTCCTTTGGGCCACCACTTTCTCCAAACATCCAAGAGCCATCCTAACAATGGGTAAAGATCACCTTCCTAGGTTTCACCCAGTGTTTTAAATCATTAATCACGGAAATGTGTTCTCCTGAGCAATTTTTGCTTAACTCTCCCTTATTCAAATTCATTATGCCACTCCCTTAACTCAACACTCTCAGAATATAATTCCCCATGTACTTCTGAATCCTGCTAGTATAAGTTAACCACGTTCTGCAATTCCTTCTCTGCCAGAAGGAATTTTGAGGGGAAAAGCTTGCTACTGATTTTCACTCTAAATGAAGACTATGCCCAAGATTTCTCACCAACGTGCTTGAAGGCAAGGAGTCTTCATATTCTTTACTTTCTGTTTCCCTTCCAAGCTCTCCCACCTTCCCCTATTCAAAGCCCATATTCTATTCTCAAGAAGCTCTTTACTTCTCCAAATGTGAATAACATGTCACAATGAAGTAAGTGTTGAGCAGAGCGTTTTGGGGTTCACAGCTATCCTCACCAAACACTTCTTCCCTCTAAGCTCAACTTCCCTGTATCTCTAACCATTTCCCAGTCTAAAACTTTTGGCTTATACTTTTAATCTACCAGCCAAAGTAATTAATCGATAATACCTGAGGCTATGGTTCCTTAATAGGGGAGACTTTCTTGATTAGGGACTCATGACATAATCATTCAGACAGAGAGGAATGTAACATTAATGGTAGGATTCAAAAACAAAAAGTAAAAGCATCACGGTGGTATTTTTTTTTTTCCTGTGCAAAATCTTTATACATCATTCAGCTAGTAGCAATTATCAGCAAAGCCAACATACTACCTGGGGCATAAGCTTCTGTCCTAGGGTGTGCTTTCTTATTCTGAGCAAAGCTATATCCAAGATAACTTTTCAGAAGACAATTTTTTTTTACCTCACAAAGGAGGAAAAAGGTAAGACCTTTTTAATATTACATTTTAAATGTCAATTTATTAAATTCTTTTCAAGGCACACCATTACCTTTTTTTTTTTAAACATATTCACAATCATCTCATTTGACTTGTGGAAGAACAAAGGCAAATAGCATTTTCCCCATTTTATAAATTTAAAAAACCTGAATTTCACAAAGTTTGACTTTGACTACTCATTTAATATGTCTTCTCATTTGACTATTTACTCCAAGTGGCAAGAATTGGGTTTATCTTGTGTATATGATACCTGACACATAGAGGCATTCAATAAATACGTCTTGCATAAGTGAATGAATGAATACATCATTTCCTGGAAAGGGAGAATCAAGCATAAAATTTATGGATAATAATATTTTTGAAAGTGCATTGGTGCATCATAACTGTTAAGTTTCATGCAAATTATTATTATGAACCATTCCTTGCAGATATTAGAGCTTATTATTTATACATAAAACATGATAAGCTCTAATATCTGCATTTATACAAATATGTAAATTTTTGTTAAAAAATAAGATATTAACATAGAAACCTTCCTGAATATAGTTATCTTTTATTTCAAAGCTAAAGAAAGATGTATACACATCAAAAAAAGTGTCTTTAGTTAAAGCACCAAGAGAAAGAGGGAGAAGAAACCTGGCTTTATTTTGCTGAAATTTGTTTAGGTAATTTTATAGAAGCCCTCATTTCTGAATTAAAAAAAAACAAACCACAAGCTAACACTTCAAAGCTCTTGATACAAACAACTGACTTCAAAAAGCTGAGTGTGTGTAAGCTCTGCTTTAAAACTGTTCCTTAATTATGTTCCATTTTGTATTCAAAACTATACTTGTGTCGCTTTATTTCACTTCCTTTTACCCTTTCAGGCGTGTTATTCTTTAGTTTATTTTCAGTCTTGCTATGACTGATAACATTTTTTGATCAATGGAAAAGTTGGTGCTTTTCCAAAAGTAATGGTATGTAATAAAACTGTTCTACTACAACAATTAAAAACATTTAATTATGTAATAAGATAGGCTCCTTTTTTCTAGCTCTAGCCACACAACATTAATTCAGACACTAATTTGCACATGATATACGATTGCTTAGAGCTGTCTGGGCATTTATTAGTAATCTGTATACATATATATACACACCTACGTGTTAGATTATATACTGGGTTGTTGGAAAAGTCATAACACATTTTTGCAATGAAAAACATAAAAAAATACGTCATGACTTTTCCAACAACCCAATATTATATTTAGATCATATATATATATATATATATATATATATATATATATATATACTCTCAGCAGGTTTTTATTTTATTTCCTATATTAAGAGACATTTTCCTTTTGGAAGGATAAGCCTGCAAGTATAAATTCAAAAAAAGAAAAATTTCTGAAGGTAATTTCATAAGGCAGAAGTATTTTGGAAAAATACATAAATTATGATTAAATGAGACAATTATAATTAAATGAGACAGCATCTAACCCAGAGTACTTAGTGTTCAAAAGTTTTGTTAATTGAGATATAAATATAAAATATTATTCATAAGGATTCATGCACAACTCAAAGCACACTGGGCTAGGAACTCAGAGACTTGGATTTAATCCCAGCTCTGCTGAAACATAACCATTGTTCAATCCTGGGAAAGGCACCTCTCTCGGGCAAGTTTTCTCTGCTGTTAAATGAGGCATTCAAATGGGCTCAAAAGTTCCTCCTGGCTATGAGAGTCTTGGAACCATGAGAGATTGTTCTCTATTCACGTTCTCCTGGGCCGTGTGCATCAACGGTCAGAGTTAAAAGCCAGTCCTTCTGCCTTGTGGTCATCAGACAGTAACTTTTTGTTCTCTTATGTGAAGTCTATAAGTTGAAATTTAAATACCTTCACATGATGTGCCAAAGTGTGAGTGACCTGGAGAATGTTTAACTCCACAGCCTCACTTCATGCCCTGTTTCATCTCCGTGGTTCAGGGTAACTCCTGCTTTGTGTGCCCATTCGTTAACTCTGCCGAATTAGTTCCTACCGCTGTGCCTTTGCAGTCGGTAACTCTGATTTGAGTGTCTTTCCTCCCATTTTCTGTATGCCTAGTGCCCATTCTTTTACAAAACTTAGTAAATATGTATTTGACCATGTGTGGTAATATGAGCACATACAATACAGGGGCATTGAAAAAAAAATCACGAGGTGTGTAAAATGCAGATGCGTAAGACTGTCCTGACTTGCTGAAATAAACTCTTAGAAGAGGCCTCGGAATCTGTATTTTACCAGTGTCTCCCTTAATCTTAATACAGCTATTCAATTGATGACCCTTTAAGAAACACTGCTTACAAGGACTCTCACTTGTTCACTGTGTGACCCCTAAGAGTGGGGGAAGAATGGGGCCATTGCTCTGGTGGTAGAAGTAAATTTTCTATAAGTTCCTGAGGTCAGTTCCATATTTGTTTATTCACACATTTTGATAAACTCAGTTGATGTATGCCAGACTCCATGTTGAATGTTGATGATATAGAAAAGAATAAGGCCATTTCAGTCCCTGCTGTTAATAGGATCTGTTCTACCAGGTAAGAGGGACATCACAACTTATTTATATAATTATTCATTTAACTACAATTATAATTAATATCGTGAAGGACTCTCTGATAGTCTCTGAGAATGACTATCAGTGAACCTGATTTAGAATACTGGATTAGGAAAGGTTTCCTTAGAAATATGACATAAAATAGCACGTTGATGCACAGGGTTGATATATACCCAAGAGAGATACGAAAATATAGACACATTTAAGGCAAAGTCAAGGAAAATAAGTTGGCAAATGAGTCAGAAAGGCCCAACATGTTGATATTTGCACCGCTACTCCAGGTCTCTTGCAGTTGCTCTCTACATAGTTATCTTTTACCAGCCTTCCTTACTTTCACCTATCTGTCACTAGAATCTAAACTGTATCTCCTGTAAACAGCATATAATTAGAATATTTATAAATCCAGTCTGACAAGCTCTGTCATTTTACTGGGTTGTTTAAGTTATTCACATTACCGGCTGTCACGGACATGTATGGATTTACATCTGCCATTGTGGTTTTGTTTTCTATATGACTCATGACTGTTTCATAACTGTTCCTCCTTTATCACCTTCTTTTGCACTGAGTGACTATTTTCTAGAATGCTGCTTCAATTTCTTTAATACATTTTAGCTAATTTTTTGAGTTATTTCCTTAAGAATTGCTCTAGGACTTACAATATACATCATAACATCAGAATCTACTTTAAACTCACACTAACTTAACTCCAGTAAGATATGGAACCATTATTCTTGTACAGCGCCATTCTCTTCCTTTTTCTGTGCTATTATTGTTATACCTATTAAGCCTACATATCTTAAAAATCCAAAAAATGCATTGTTATAATTACTGCTTTATATAATTATGTTTTAAAAAGGCAAGAAGAACAAAAGACTGTTCAATAAGTCTTCTGGTTTTCTTTGTAAAATACATTAATCTCCTTATATATCATGTGTGGTTCTCTTTGTTTACTTGTGTGGATGTGAGTCAGCATCTGGTATTATTTCCTTACTCCAATATAGCTTTCTCCCCTTTATGCTGTTGTTTTAAAATATATAAACATTTCTATATGTTAAAGGCCCAACAATATAATTTTATAGGTATTGTTTGATGTGATTATTTTTTAAATCAGTTAAGAGATAAAAGGGAAATAAATATATAATTATACCGGTTTTTTCATTATTAGCTTACTGATCGTTTTTGCTTTTTCATGTAGATTTGAATAACTGTCTGGTGTCACTTCAGATGTTCTCCCCTTGTTTTTACTGTCAGCATGGCTTCCTAGGAAATACCCCAGAGTCCGCATAAGCCATTTATGCTTGTACTACAAGGCTGGGCTTCAGCCACCTGAGTGCATAAGATTTTTATCCTTTACCGTTGGATGTCTGTGTGGCTTGGAGATGGCTTTCACAACTCAGGGGGTTTACCCAATGAGGCAACGTGAAAGCTGGATGGTGGGAAGTAGAAGGCAGGGAAGAAAGTAAAAAATATTACACCTAAAGCATATTATGAGCCTCCCTAGGCTTAAAAACTCACAAACACAGGTAGTAAAATACCTTGACTAGCTAATCTAATTGTATAGTTAGGCAACTCATGACTCTCAGCTGAGAACACCGAGTAAGCAGCTTGAAAACAGCGCAATCGCTTAGAGGCAAATCCCACCTCTCCTGACTATTAGTCTAGTAACTGTATCGCCAAAGGCACAGTCTTACTGCTGCTATTTCAGTCTGCCTGGAGGGGCTCTCCATGTCATCACCCTTCTTCCGCAATCCCCTCATCTTCTCTCTCTGGATAAGTTCCACTAATTTGGTCATCATCTCAGGAATCACTTCATGCAGGAAAACATCTCTAAATACCAACAAGATATTTAGTTTGGACATGTGCCCTTTTGTGTTCCCATGGCACTCTGTGTTCCCTAGAAGGTGGTACTTCCACTTCACTACCACCTCTTCATAATGATCTGTGTGTGTCCTTGTCCTCACTAGGTGAGAGAGCATAATTTATCTCAGCATTCATCAAAACATACGGCTGGCATGTGTTTGGCTCTAGGCAAAGGTTCCTTGAACAAAATTGCACTGAACTCAAGAGTTCAGATCTCTGGACAAGAGAAAAGAAAACTGAGCAGAGAGGACATCAGAATATGTTAGTTCTGATCCCCACTCTATAACTAACCAACCATTTGAGTGACTTTGGGCAAATCGCATTTTCTCACTGGCTTCAGTTACTCACAAGGAAAATGAATCAATGTACTAGATTTAAATTCTCTCAAGGGTCACAGTGTGTTGTTCTTCTATGGTGCTCAAGAGGTGTTTAAGACAATCAACTGATGGGAATTTCTCTAAAGTCTCGAAAATTGTTCTAGCTGTAGAACCGTTGCTGATGATTCCATCAGAAACAGCATTATACTGAAGTGGGTCATAATTGTTTATGGGTGGCTACAATTCTAGACAGGAGTCAAAGGGGGGTTCTTTCCCACTGGTATTAGCGTGCATACAGTCCTTCACAGTGGCTAATTCTGAGAAGATAAACTAACCACAGAGCTGCCCATTCTCAAATTAGCCCATCAGCGACCTCTGGAGCCCTTTTGATTTTTTACAATATGAGAAATGAGGAAAACATTCAGAATGCATACATTCACTCTAGTATGTTACTAATTAAGATTTTCATTTAGAGAAAATGAAATCGGTAGTATATACTTACACAAATTGCAGGTTTAAGATTAAAAATTAATTTGTTATTTCTTAGGTTAATTTTTAAATCATCCCTGTCTAGCTTTAAGACAAGGTTTGAGATAAAACTTTGCTCCATTAGTACAGTAAAAACAATCTAAGTGGTTCAGGCAGTATTTCTTGAGAAATCTTCTAAAATCACCTCCAACCTCACACTCTCCTGGTCCCTCCTTGTATCACCACCCAGTTTTGTAGATGTCTGTGTTGTCATCCCCTCTAAACCTTTAACTATTGAACAGTGGGTATTATCTTCATATTTCCAGTGCCTATCACAGTGCTACTCTTAAAGAACGTTTTTTTAAAGGAGTGACAATAACCTCTATTATGAGGATAAGACCAAGGCAATGCATATGAAGTGGCTCTGTAAGGTGCTATGCAAATGCCACTTTAAGTCACCATCTATCCAGCTTGGGGCACTCTGGGAAAGACAGGCTCCGTCTCCAAGGCATTTTCAGTGGCTGAGGAAGCAGCTTTCTGCATGATGCAGAACTGAGACTACTTTTGTGTGAGAATAGCAATCTCTTTGGGGATCTAAATGTGTCCCTGGCTGTAATCAGAGTTTGAGCTGGGCAGATAGAAAGCCAGTGATCATAAAGAAAAATGGAGAGTGGGAAACCATACGATTAATTATAAAGGATTTATGTTCTCTTTGGGTACTAGAAATACCGTAAAAGAAAAATTTCTCCTTACTAGCCTAAGAGTTCATGATTTTAAAATGTTTACATGAGCTTTTGTTGGAGTATTGTGTTGAATATTCAAGTAGCTCCACATTAAAAATAGGATGCGACATTAAGAATCCTCTAATGGGTTTGGGCATAATTAGAATTGTTTACAAAAGGAAGACAAAAACGACCAGATTAGCCTCAAATGTAGAGGAAAGAGGGAACCAACATTTACTGATCTGTACACTCTTGGCCTATGGCTTAACTGAACTCCGGTTTCAAAAAAGGCCTGCATTTCAACTTGAATGTTCCACACCCATTCCAAAATAGTCATGTCTAGTATTGAGATAACTGTCATCAAAATCAATGTTTGTTCTTGTATTTCCTACCTCAATAATTGATACTGCTCAGTCATACATGCCAGAAATATGAGAGTCAACTTTGTTCCCTTTACACAGGCCACTAAACATCCTCTCAGTCTTTTGCATTTCACCGGCATATTTTTAGTTTAGGTACTCATCACTTCTCTCTAGATTACTGAGCTAGTCTCCTAATTGTTCTTCTTGTCTTCAGAATGTATCTGCTTTCCCCTTTTGATCCACCTATTAAATTGCTGTCAGAGCAATTACCCCAGAACCTAAATTTGATCATTTTTGTTCCCTGCTTCAAAGTTTTCTAATATCTTGCAGGACTGGTTTAAATGGCTTAGTGTAGCACAAATGACTTTTGTAGTTTAAATCTTCTCTCATCTTTTACCATGCCCCCAAAAGTATTCTTTGCTTCATATCTTCCAAAAAAACCACAAAACTATTCACTGTTTCCCTTTGCTGGTTCACAGCTCCTTGGCATCAAGCATGTTCTATCATTTGGAATACCCTCCCTCCTTTTTTTTTTCCTTGATAATTCCATTTTTCCTTTAGCACATAGCGTGGTCACAACTCTTCAATGTCATCGCTGACCTCTCACATCACAGGAGTGTTTTTGATGTCCCAGTTCTGCATTCCTTTAGCAGGTACTGAAACCTCTAATAAATCACATATCAATCACACTGTCTTACAGCTAATTAAATAATTGTCTGTTATTCATTCTCTCTCAGAAGACGTTGATATTTATTAGACACTTTGTAGCTGACTCTCTGTTGTCCTCAGGATACAATTTTTAAAAACTCTTAGTGTGGCATACAGTCCTTTATAATCATTCTCCTAACTTTCTAGAAACATTTTCTAATAAACTTCCCCAACGGACACCCTGTTCTCCAAGTCCAGCAAACCATTTGCAGTTCCCCAAATAGTGTGCATCTTATACTCTCCTAACCCTGCCAGGGACACCGTTTTCTAGCCTTCTACACTCAGTTTTTAAGATTACATTCAAAAGCTTGCCAATCCTTTCCTCCCCTGTACTCCAAAACAACCTTTCTCCCCTCACCATGGCTCGCATTCCACTACAGAAATCATCAGGTCCCCTGTCTGGCCCACCGATCTTGCAGGTACTCCCGGCAGGGACTGGCGGGTGTGAGCTCAGTATCCCCAGGACTGTCCTCAGCACTGTCAGCCATAGGGCTCAGTGGTGAAGGCTCTAAGGCATAATAGACTTTAGAGCTCAACGGAGTGTTCAAGTCCTGCCCCTGCCACTTCCTCATCATGTGATTTTAATATACAATTGAATAAAATATGATATGATAATAATTTTCTAGAATAAGTAAGATAAAGTATGTCAAGGCATGATTCCTGAGCCTGGCACATAAGAAGCACTGACTGAATGAATGGTAGCATGTCGGGCATTCAGTTACATCACTGGATGAATGAAATACTGAGTGAGCTACAGGAGTAGGCATTGGATGGATAGTTATGTGTCAATGCCCAGAAAAGAAGTGAAAAAGGCATTTCAGGTGAGAAAAGCACATGAAGGTGTGAAGGCATGTCACAGAGAGGTAGATATAGCCGGACTGGAGGACGTACGAAAGGAGTAGGCAATGATTGTGAATGTGTGATACTAATAAAAAGCCTCACCTTACTCTGAAATGCAGACTGGGAGCTAGATTACACTAGGGGTCTGAACTGAACCCGCAAGCTTATTAGTACTGAGAGTCCAATTCTACCATGTTATTTTTTTTCTGATGGCTCCCAAATCAGCTGCTCTTCAATCTTTCTTCTCCTCTTTTCCCTGCAGTCCCAGGAGGGAATTTAATGAATTCACTGGATTCCTACTGTGACGATTACCTCTTGACCACTCTCTAGTGCAGTGGTGCTTTACATCCCCTGTTGGGTAGATGGACAGAAAGGTAATTAAATGGGAAGGTGTTGTTTTGCTGAGGTGGTGTCCAAGGAAAAGGTGCTCCTTGCCTATAAACATATTATATTTGTACCTTGAATGGTATTTTTGTACTTTTTTCAAAAGAAAAAAACCCCAGCAGGCTCTGAAGATTCTTATTCAACTATTGGGCATCTCAAGGGTCCATCACCTGGGTATATTTTTTTCTTCCTCCTCCTCTACCTTTATAAATTAACAGGATTCATTTTGTTATTGATCATATTCTGATTTTAAAGTTCTGTAGATTGTCTCTCCTATTTTTCATGGTTATATCTGAAGTGTAGAAGTTAGAAATGGAGTACAATATCACAATTATACAAGCACACACACACACACACACACACACACACACACACACACACATGCATGCATGCATACAAACCTACACATACATTGAGAATCTAATGTTAGTTTGAAATACTGATCTTAGAGAAAAGCTGGAAAGGGCTTGAAATAAAGCATTAGAGAATCCTGCCCATGTAGAGTACATGAAGGAGCTATGAAAAATGAAATGCCTTTTTCCCATTTCTTATACATAGGACCATGTGGAGGATGACAAAGAACTTGTGTCATAATCTTGTCTGCCTCTGCTGTTGCTTGAGAGATGCCAAGTCAGCTCCTCTTTCAGAGTGGTTTAAACCATTTGAAGACAAGAAAGACTTTTTTCTAAGAATAAAGGCATGAAATTTTCGTCCAGAAAAACATACTTTCATAATCTCCATTACTCTAGGCCCCAATTTATATAAATGTCAGGATCTAATATTTTTCACACTCTATATAGTTTTTCGTATATTTGTACATTTCTCTGCCCCAGGCTGTGAATTCTTTGCAGGTAAGACAAGTTGATTTTATCATGTTCTTTAATTTATCAAACAGTTGCATTGTATGTCTGATGAGCCAGGCACTACACCAAGTGCTTTCTAAATATTATAACTCATTTACTTCTCATAACAGCCCAGAATTTAGAGACTATGGTTATCTCTACTTTTTGGACTAAGAACCTGAGGCCCACAGAAATTAAGTAACTTGACCAGGGTTATGAGCTAGTAAACAGAGATGGTGGGAATGGAATCCAGACTGGGGGGCCTCAGGGTTTCTGCTTTGAAGAACTGTGCTTTGCTGCCTTTAATAATTATGGGTTACACCCTAAGGCTAGCACGAGGTCTGCAAAGTGTAGGGCTCCATACGTGTCCATGAAATGAATGATACATTTGTTCTGATTTTTAATTTTCTACTGATTTAAATGTTTGTGTGTTCATTGTCTGTTGCCAACTAACCTATGAGCTCTCAGAGGACAGGAATCTTTTCTGACTTACAACTATGATCTCTGAAATTTCTGAAATTGCACTTAAAAAATACTCAACAACTATTTGCTCAACAAACCGGTGAACGAATGAGTCAGTGATCTTTATGCCCAAAATACAAACTTCCACAGATAGAAACTATTCCATCATATCCTTTTAGTTTTCTATTGCTGCTATAACAAATTACCAAATATTAGTGGCTTAAGTAAATATATATGTATATTACAGTTCTGTATGTTAGAAGTACAACATGGATCTCACTGGTCTAAAATCAAAGAGTTGGAAGGCTGTGTACTTCTTGGAGGCTCTAGGAAAACTCCACTGCCGTGCCCTTCTCAGCTCCTAGAAGCCACCCGTTTATAGGATTGGGGCTCACTTCAATCTTCAGACCTGGTAATCTTCTGTCCCTTTCTTCTGCAGGCACAACTTCCTCTGATGGGCTCCCCTCTTCTGCCTCCACTTTTTTTCCACTTTTAAGGACCCTTGTGATTACATTTGATAATCCAGGGCAATCTATCTTAAAATCAGTTGATTTGCAACCTTAATTCCTTATGCTGCCTTAATTCCTTATGCCACCTTAATTCCCTTTTTGTCATTCAGACGAACATTTTCACAGGTAATCAGGATTAGGACATGGACATCTTTGGATGACCATTATTCTGCCCACCATACCTTTCCTCCTTTACAAATTTCTCTGATCCCCCTTGCCTATTCCAACACTTCTGTTATAAACGAATTCCTTCTCCTTAAATTTTTAAACCTCTGCATGGTGATCACATTCCAACTTGTATTGCACTTATGTGTGCACATATCTTATCCCCCAACAACACACTAGGCCCTTTGCAGGAAGACGTGCACAATTCTGTACATCACACAATTTAACACAGTGATAACTTTGTACATGAACTTATCTATATTTATCAGTAGAGATACATCATTCAGTTTAGTTCTTTCAGCCACAATTTCTAAAAGATAAATCTGAGCACATAGCAGGCACTAAATGGGAAAAAAAATAGTTGAAAGCAGAGAGAGGGACAAGGACACAAAGATAGGATAAGAGGGGTATGTGTACTAGGATGTGGGTGCTTTATGTAAGAGAAAAATTGTGTTGTGATAACAATAATAATTTTCAAAGTGTGTCAACTTCTGCACTAAGAGATTTAATTGAAATATCTAAATTACATAAATAGACAATGAGATAGGTTAGCCTCATTATACAGATTAGAGAACTGAAGCTCAGGAAAATTAAGTGAAAGACCAAGAAGAATACTTTGCATAAGTATGTAATTCCTATAGAAATCTGACTTTTATATTCATTTTATGTTAGAATAAACTAAAATTCAGAAAAGTTGAAGACCACACCCGCTTCTAGCGTCAGAGCCAGAATGAGAAGCTAGGCATTTCTGGCACAAAGGAGTGTTCAGACTCCCTCAGAGTTTTACAGAACTCTTAGAGAGACTGTGCCCTTGACATAAAGATGCATAAAAAAATGAAGGACCTTAAATGACCAAATTTATTTAGCTTATAAATTCTGATAATTTTATGATAAAAGTGAATAACAACAGCTATGTCCTAACTGTACTGCGAAAATTTGTGTATCTATTAACTATGAAGAAAGTATGTTATCATGCTCTGCATGATTCCTAATAGGTTTATAAAAAATTAATCAATGTATTAATAAATTAATATGTATGTATGTATATATACACATAGTTTTTTTAATAACAGCTTAAGATATAATTTACATACCATAAAATTCATCATTTTAAAGTATATATTTCACTGTTTCTCAGTATGCTCACAAGTTTTGCCACCACCATCACTAATTTTGAAACATTTTTATTACCCCAAAAGTAACTCCATACTCACTAGCGATTACTCCCCATTCCCTGCCCAAACCATCACCTCCTCTGACCCCATCCAAGCCCTAGGCAACTATTAATCTAATGCCTGTTTAGATATGCCATTTTGGACATTTCTAATAAATTGAGTCATACAATATGTGGTCTTTCATGACTGACTTTTCTCACAATATTTTCAAGGTCCAGCCATGCTGTCACATGTAGTAATACTTCATTTTTTATGGCCAGAAATATTTAATTGTATGACTATTTCGTTATGTGAAGAAGGGAAGCTAAGAAAAGAGAGAAAGGTGAGATAAAAAGATAGATGAGAAGAGGGGAGGTAAGAGAAAGGGAGGAGAGAGGGGGAAGGAAGGAAGGAAAGAGAGAGAGAGAGAAAGAAATTACTTAATGGGAAAGAGGAACTATAAGATGTGGTTACATAATATAGTCATGGGGATATGAAGTACAGTATGGGGAATATAATCAATAATGTAAAGATCATGTAAGGTGCCAGATGGGCACTGGACTTATCAGGGGGATCACGTCATAGACAGTGTAGATGCCTGACCAAAACGCTATACATCTGAAACTGAAGTAGAATAATATTGAATGCCAACTATTATTAAATATATATGTATATAGTCATGGGATGTAAAGTACAGCATAGGGAATACAGTCAATGGTATTGTAACACTATGTATGATGTCAAAGGAATAGTATATTGGGGGCTGGGGGTTATCACTTTGTGAGGGGTATAAATGTCTATTACATTGCTTTGTATACCTAAAAATAATAAAAAAAAATGTTTTGAGGAAAAAAAAAGATGCTGCATATTTGTTCCCTAAAGCTATAAAACTTAGGTTCACTTCCAACTTTTGTGAAATGTGCCATCTAGCCTTTGAATTTTATGCGTCTTGTATTTTCCAAGATGTTTTGCAATTTGTCTCTTTTTTTGAAATCAAGATAACTTTTCTATAATAAACATAGTTTTATTACTTTAGAAAACTTAAATAAAATCTTTACTATGAAAATTAAGTTTACCAAGTATGTCATTTACAATGCAGGGTTAATGCCATCAACGTGCTGGCACTGTTCTCTTCAGTCTTTTTTTTTTTCTATGCATCTTCATGTGTGTTTACATTGTTTATATGTTGCATTTGCTTTATGTTATATTAAATTGTTAACTGTAATGTAACAAATAAATCAGAATATTTGCTACAGATAAAGAAAAAAGAGATGTGGTTACATATATACATAAATGAGGATAATGATTGAAATACATGAGGTTAGCCTTGAATAAGTGTGTGTGGTGGGGGAGAAAAGTAGGGAGTAGGGAGAGGGGAGAGGGGAGAGGGGAGAGAAAGCTCATCCAACTGGAGGAAAGTAGATAAGAAATGCTATGAAGTAAGATAATGTGGCAGCTGAGGGAATTTAGTAAAACATCAACTGTCTGGTTCTTAATTCTCTTAATGACATACATATATCCTACTGAAACTTACTTAATTTAAGCACGTGTGTATTGTTGACTTACACTGTGTCTAGCTCTATTGGAAACACAGGAGACTTGTTGGGGTTATCATTTTTTGAGATGTGCAAATGTCTAATCACTATGTTGTTTTGTACACTGAAACTAATAATAAAAAATAAATTAAAAAAAAAGATGTGGCTGGGCCTGGAGTCCAGAGGATCTGAAATATACTGCAGACTCCATTCTCCATTCTCTATAAAACTTAGGGAAACCATATGAATTTCTCAGACTCTCATCTGTCTTCATCTGCCAAATGGAGATTTTATTGCCAGTTTCACAGAACAGTGAGAATAGTCCATATGTAAATGCATTCTATAATATGCATAGCGCTATATGTATATTTTTAATAATGATATTTATCAACCTGCTTTAAATCCTTCAAGTAACATAATAGGTGACAAATGCCACAATCGTGAACAAATAAAGTTTTTAAAAAATGTGTAAATAAAAGGAAGAAACAGTGAAGGGTCCAGAGGAAGTGAAAGTTATGTCCCATGATATTCAACAGTATGCAGAATCATTAAGCTTCTTTCTTTTTCCTGAAAAATTCATATTTTAGGAATTTTATATAATTAGAAATTCAGGTTTTGTGTGTAACTTTCCATTATACATGCTTGATTTCCCTTCTACAACCTGCCTTGCAAGTGGGGTTTCAATTTCTGCTTGAATACTTTCAAGGATAAGTAACTCTCTTGATCCTAGGGCAACTATTATCAGGTGCTGAGGGCTCAGGTTTTGAAGCTATGTGCTGCCCGAGTTCAAATCCTGTTTCTATTGCATAAAAGATAACATGACTTTGAAAACCTCTCTTTTTAGTTTTCTCATCTATCAAACAGAAATAAAGAGTGTACTTAACTCAGAGGACTGTTGGCTAATATATGTGAAGAATTTATTAATAGAATAATCTAGCATATACT
>NW_017732264.1:549253-568652 GCF_001890085.2 Hipposideros armiger
GAGAGAGAGAGGGAGAGGGAGAGGGAGAGGGAGAGGGAGAGGGAGAGAGAGGGAGAAACGATAGCTCTAGCAGTAAGATCACATAATCTACCTTTGAATTCTTTCTTATATAGGGCAAAAAAATTATCTATGTGACTTCTTCCCATAGGTTCTAGTTCTACCTAGGAAGAGGTAGAACCAATAAATTAAATTCCTGCTTCACATGCATGTGTGAAATCTAAGAATCATGTTCTTTCCTCTAACCTACAATATACTACTCACCAATATTGACCTGGTTAAATTAGTTTATATTAAATATTCACTTTTATACCCCTGAGCACTATAACATTCTTGAACAAAATATTTTAATAGCTACAGAGTGTATATCATGTAGTTTTACTCTAATTTACACAGTAGTTTTTATTGTCGGAAACTGACATTTTCTCACTTGTATTACAAATAAAAGTATTTAAAGGTTTGACTGTATTCTGATAGTTTTATGAGACCCAATTGCTATAAACAAAATCATTGTCTATAAAGTACATAAAATGATTTTCTCTTCTGCCATCACATTCTTCCACACAATGAATTTTGTTACTTTTCTCTTTACTTAAGGAAAAGTTTAAATATGTTTTGTCTTTAAATTATGGATTTTAAAAGTTGACCAAATTTCTTAGTACTGTTCTTTTCAGAGCTTCAGTATGTACCTTAGAATATTAAAAGGGAGGGGTCATACTCAGCATGTCCCAAAGCAGTTGCCCATAAAAATCTTTCTTTTATGTATGTGAAACATATTTTAGAGAATTCATTACTGGAGCATTGGGATAGTTCTCTGGTTGCAAAAAGCAAAAATGAGGGGCATTTTAGGAATGAAGGATTTCCTCCCCTGTCCCTTTGTCTATTGCTATACATGTACCATTTCCTAGGAGGGCCCCAGACAGTATTCTTATAAACCAGAAAAGGATGCTTTTTGCACCATAACAAAGGCAAGACTCTTTAACACTTAAAAAACAAACAAACAACAACAAATAAAAATGAGGTAGGGGGATTCAATAGGGGAATTACACTACTAAACACTTAAGAAAGTAAAAATGAACATATACTGGAACAATTACTTCTTAATTAAATGTTTTCAGCAGGTCCCATGGGAACTCAGCAGCCTGAAAACATTAAGAACTGATAGAAAACATGGGCATATTTTGACTAGGATGTAACACAATTTTAATGAAGACATTAAGATTAGTGCAATTAAATGGTCTCTTAATGTACTCATCTCTCTGGGGTTGATGAAGAAATTTCATATATGAGGCTATATTCTGAATAATCACACACAAATGGAATGGAATTTATGGAAAAAAATAGAAAGAACAGACCCGGTAGGGCTTTTAGTTTAGCCACTAATATTGCTGCTGTAATACTGGGCAAGGTCTTATAGGCCATCTGTTTCCTCTTTTATAAGATGGGGATAATAATGTTACATGCTTTAGTTGCAGCATGAAAAGGAAGACTTTGTCATATACTAGCCACTGCAAATTTGAAAAATTGCTCTGATTTTCTGATCATACATGGGCAAAATTGAAGAAAAATAAAGATTTTTTTTTCTGCATGTTCAAAAAGGGTTGAATTGGAAAAGAAACAATTCTTTCAGACTTGAGATTTATTCTCTCCTTACTGAACCACAGCAGTATGTGCTCATCTGTATAAATTCAATTATGGAAGTATTTGTTGAATACTTTCTATGTGTTCAAATCTGGATTAATAACTATCCAACAATATAAAAGCTGTGTGACTAGCATCAGAAGATACAGATTTGACCCCTAGCCTTTATCTTTTAGTGACTATGTGAATTCAGACAAGTCACTTCATTTCTCTGCTCTTCTGTTTGCTCATCTATATTATTAGTTTCAGTGATAAATGCTACCTTTCAAGATTCTTAAAGGGATAAATCAGATAATGTACAAGAAAACAATTTATAAACTATAAGAGGGCCGGCCGAGTGGCACATTGGTTAAGAGCTGGCTTGGGACGCCAGAGGGCCCCGGTTCGGATCCCACATATGAGGGGCCAGCCAGTGACACTGCCCTCTACAGCTAAGATGCTGAACAACAGCTCAACCTGGAGCTGGGCTGCCGTGAGTCGCTGGTGACGGTGTAGGCTGCAGCCCCTTTGGCAGTGGGCTGCCGTTAGCTACCATTTGTAGCCAGCGGCCAGCAGCCGCTGTGAGCGGCCATCCAGAAGCCGGCAACTGTTCTGCCTCGCCTAGGAAGAGCACAATGATGGTGCCAACTTGGGCAACTGAAGCAATGTCAACAACTAGACTGAACAAAAGGAAAGCAACTTGTCTGTTCCCCTTCCCCTAATTCCCCAGCTCTGTTCCCATCCCCCAATTCTCCAATAAAAATCTTAAGAAAAAAAAAAAGTGGGTGTATCATTTAAAAAAACAAAACAAAAAAAACTATAAGATAGTAGCAATAATGTTAGTGTTTATTCCAGGGAAATTGGGAGAAAAGATGTGCTTTAGTTCCAACACTGACAAAGTCCCTTTATGTCTAGACAATGAAATTGCTTAAAATCTAGTTGGGAAACATATCTCTTTATTCTACTCTTAGAAAATGTTCAACCAAACACATTTCCTTGGATAATCATTCACAGGCCCTTTTCAGGCCTGATCCAAAATTTCTTCTTCTCTCATATCCATTAATCAAAACTGTGCCATCTCCTATCCTGTTTCTTCACTAGTGATGCTAAAAGTTGTTTATGCTATAACATATTGCCTGTGATAAATATAATTTTTCACACTGTCCCTGGGTTAAAATTAACTGCTATAATGTTTGCTATGTGACTATGAAATACCACTGTAGCATGTATTTCCTCAACCTATTAATGTTGATGTGGCTTATACACCAATGAAATAAGGATGGGGCTTTCAGTGTGTCAATTTCAGCCAAGGCCTCAATGAGTGCACATGTTCCCATTGTTTTTCTTAGGATTGTGGGATCTGCCTTGAAAAGAACATGACCCAGGTAAGCCTCTGTTCCAAAAAGAATATGGAAATATATGCAGCATGTTAGGAGTATTTTTAAATTTTAAGAAAATGGCTAACTTTTCTAAAATAGTTGTATCATTTTGTATTCCCATCAGTAATGACCATTTTAGTTGCTGCACATTCTAGACTTGATTTGCTCATTTAAAAGTTTAGCTTTTCTAATGGATGTGTAGTGGTAGCTCATTTGTGGTTTTATTTTGCATTTTTCTGATGATTGAAGATGTTGAGCAGTTCCTAATATGTTTACTGGTTCTCTATATAACTTCTTTTGTAAAGGAACTGTCCAAATCCTTTGTCTATGTTTTATTAAGTTTGTCTTCCTATTAATGAGTTGTGATTTTTCATAGATTTTAGATACAAGCCCTTTAACAGATATATGTATATGTATAGATAGATGTGACATATAAATTGGATCACTACTAATTGACTCAGATCTCTGAAACCCTGTTCATTCTACCTCAATTTACTTTCTTTTCATCACATTTCTGAACTTCAACAGATATATTTCCATCATCACTAACTCTTTGCCCATCTTCAAGGTTTTTTAACCATCTAACTTTTTTTTTTGGTTATGCCACTTTTCAGGTCTAGGATTTCCTTTTTTCAATAGTTTTCATTTATATGTTAAGATTTTTCTATCTGCTCACTCATAACACAAACAAACATGTGGTATATATACACAATGGAATACTATTCTGCCTTTTGGGACAACATGGATGGATCTTGAGATTATTATGCTAAGTGAAATAAGTCACACAGAAAAAGTCAAAAACCATATGATTTTGCTAATATGTGGGATACAAAACTGAAAGCAACAAAGGAACAAAACAAATAAAGCAACAAAAACTTAAACACAGACAAGTTTTGTGGTTACCAGAGGGTAAGGGGGGAGGAGATTGTAGAAGAGGGAAAAGGGGGTCAAATATATGGTGATGGAAGGAGAACTGACTCTGGATGGTAAACACACAATGCAATATATACGTGATATATTATAGAAATGTACACTTGAAATCTATATAATTGTACTGTCTACCCAATAAATTAAATAAAAACTTAAAAAAACAATTCTTCTGTAATTCCTCGAATATCTATTCCTTTATATCTTTATGAGGTATGATCAAACATTACAATGAATATTGAAATTAAAAAAAATTTATTATAGTATAAGACACATTGCCATTAATTCCCCTCAAAACACTCCCCCTCACTTCGAGCACACTTATCCCATTGTTCTTGCCACTTTATGAAGCAATTCTGGAAGTCCCCTTTTATAAGTATCTTCACTTGTGCTGTTGTGGCTGTCTTGATGTCCTGAATCATTTGACTTTGGGGAAGAGCCAGAAGTCACACAGTGCCAGGTTCGATGAATAGGTGGATGAGGATGCACTTTAATGTTTTTATTTGACAGAAATTGCCATATACCAGAAGTGATGTGTGACACAGAACATTGTCATGATGGAGGATGATTTATAGCACACTTTAAAACTCACCTTTTCGCAACCGTAGCTCACACCCAACTGACTGCACCAAACAAGTTGAAACTTGTCACACACTGTTACTAAGATTCAGTGCGACACTTCCATCTTGAGGATCCCTGCCTTTCCATTGGATGGCACTCGGCAGCAGCATTCACCATATTATTTGATCAAAACAGAAAGGCTCTGTGTTACACATCGCTTCTGGTACGTCAATTTCTGTCAAATGAAACCATTACAGTGTGTCCTCATCCACCTTATTTACCAGATCTGGCATCTCGGACTTCTGGCTCTTCCCCAAAGTCAAAATGATTCAGGACACAGGGGCAGCCATAACTAAAGACACTCACAAAAGAAGACTTGCAGAACTGCTTCAAAGAGTGTCAAAATGATGTGATAAGTATGTTCAAAGCAAGAGGGAGTATTGGTGGGGTGAGGGGGTGGGAGAGGCGGGTAGGAGGGGATTAATGGCAATGTGTCTTATACTGTAATAATTTTTTTTATTTAAACATTCACCATATTGTTTGATCACATGTTGTAATAGATACCTTGAGGTCTGTTTGCTAATGCAACATCTGTAACTCCTTGGAGTCATTTCAGAAAACAGCAAACTCAAACATATCAATTTATGTAGATCTGTCAAGGTTAGAGCTTTCTCTTATCTCTATTTTACTCTGGGCCCTAGTGCCCCCCCTCATTTACATGCGATAGTACACAGCCAGAGGTTTAGGCAAAGTTGATGCACAGATTTTGGGTTCCTTTTCCTCTCTGTCTTTGTTACTTTATGCTGATCTGGCTATAGTTTTCTGCTGCCATTAGCAGGAGATTGGATAATATCTTCTAGCACACACACACACACACACACACACAAACAACAACAACAAAAAAAAAAACCCACAAACTCATAGTTCTTAGCTATTGCAGTTGAAGTTTTCAAGAGTAAACTCTTTTCCTGGTTCCATCTGCTGTATGATTTTCCAGTGCCTTTTAAATCACTTTTGTGTCCCAATATCATGCTACACAGCAACAGCATTTTGAGATCACTTATTCCACTACCATTATCAGAATTCAGTTTAATATTTCATTTAACTTAAATTATTTAAAAGATATTTATGCAGGAATGAAGCCTTCTATTTTTTCTTGCCTGCTGATTGGATTCTAGCGAATATTCTTAAATGAATCATACCCCTAATTGATCTTTGTTAATGTCTAGCTTTTGGTATTTTCAAATGGATGGATAATTTAAAATACTTATAAAGCTCAGTGCCAATCTTTATATATTTATAATATTTCCTATTGTCTCACGCACACAGAGTTGTACAATTGTGTCTCTCCAAAGCAATCAAAACTATTTATATGTTCATATCTTATCAATTTACTTAAATGTAATTAAATCATAAAAGTGCAACACTGAATACAACCACATATATAGCTTTTGGGATAAAAAAACCCCTGAACCTTGGTATGCAAACATTAGTTTTGCAGAAAAAGGTGTATGGGCACCCTAGAGAGTAGTCTATCATCACCAAGACTGCAGAGGGTTTTGCCATCCATTAGTATGGTTTACAGAGGATATGGAGAGAGGTGGTAAACTGGAATAGTTAGCTCAGTGGAAGTCTATTAAGAAAGAATGTCCATGTTATTACCCCCTCTATTTTATACCTGAAGAATATGAGATTCAGAAAGAGTAATAATTTCCCCAAGTTCATGAGACTGGTGTGTGCGGACATGTCATTGGAACCCGTGTCCTCTTCATGCTCCTGAGCTTTTTCTACAGATTCCATTTTCTTCAAGGCCTATCGTGTACTCTGTCTCTTTGAATGTACAAAATAATTTTTCTAAATCATCATAGAAAAACATGCCTGAGAAAAGTTCAAGACGCATTTTTTTTTTAATCTCTGGGGCTTGAGTCATCAGCAAGTTGGTGAAGTTCAATCTATTGAAGATTAGATGAAAAATGCACCAGGGACCCTTGTAATACACTTGAAAATTGCATCTGCCTACATGAAGTAATTGACTGAATGACAAAGTTTTTAACATAATCTAGTTAAACCAAAATTAAACTTTTCAAATATTGGCCTTTCTTTCTTTCTTTTTTTTTGCTATATTGAAAGTCAGCCAAGTCACTCATTTCCTTTTGCCTACTTATTTAAACATGTTCCTAATCACTAAAAATACACTGAATTTCAGTGAATACTTGTACAAATTTTACTTTGGAAAATGTAATACCAGCAAAATCATCATTATAAGTTAAAAATCTTGCTTTTCAATTCATCCCTAAGATCTACAATACAAAAAGGTTATATATCTATAACTGTATTTGTATCTGTGTATCTAAATGTCTCTATAGTAAACTCTTTATCTTATTTTTGTAGAATTACTATGGAGACTAGCAATGATATATAAAATTCATAGTTCTCTTCAACCAAAACTTTGGTATTCTGTAAATTATCACTCATGGGACAGATACAAGATTCATAAATTCATAAAATTAGAAGATATTTTAGATACCAATTAGTCCATTGGTTTCCAGTCTTGTATTTTCATATCTCTAGTGATTCTTTAGTTAGTATCAGTATTCTGGGAGCTATTTTCAAAATTTTCCCCCAAAAACATGAAAATCATACATTTACTAAAGGTCCATAAAGTAGAAAAAAAAATCAAAGTAAATTTATATCAACTTAGAATGGCAATATGTAAAAAAAAAAAAAAAATATATATATATATATATATATATACTATGGTTGATACAAATTTAAATAATTACTAATTAATAAATTCAATTTTATGGGAATGGTGTTTCAAAATATGTGGTTGGAAAACTAATAAAAATGTTAGGAGATAGTGATCTAATCCCTTCATATCACCATTAATTTTGTAGGTACAAAAGCTAGGACAGGACAAACATGACAACTTTTATCCAAGAAAAAAAAAGTCAATTAAAAAACTGTAGCTGCCTATATCTGACATATTTACCTGCAATTTAATTGATTATCAGAAATTATTCTATATAGGCACTCAATAACTCATAAGTGAACAGTATACATACTAGGTTTCATGTATATGAGAAGACTGGCAAGACTTTTGAGACACATGTGTCACACAAAGTGAAGTGGTGGCCTATCTACTAGTATTCAATACAAACCAAACTTTCTCTCATTCATTCATCCCAGCTAGTTTTAAAGACTATGTTAAGGTAAATAATACCTGCTATAAAAATGTCAGAACATCCTTGCTGGAGGAGATATTTACCCACTTTTTGATTTACCTAAGGAGGTTATCCCCTGCATATTTATTTTGACTGCTGATACAGAAGACAGGATTAATCATACCCCATAACTGACAGCACATTATCATCAGCAATCTCAACATGACCCTTAAATTGCTTTGTTTTGTTTCCTAATTCCAGGTTTCCATATGCATTCCCTCTATCATCAATGAATACACACTCTAACGTACTAACTACATGTCTTTAGACGTTAATGTATCTCTCCATATACTCTGTATATTGTTGATATGTTCCTTCTGTAAACTTTTTTTATTGAAGTACAAATTACATTTAAAAATTATCAAATTATGATTAAATTATGACAAAATTATGAGTGAATTATCACAAAGAAACACAGCCATGTAATTACTATCCAGCTCAGGAAAGAGTATTATCAGCAGTCCAGATGACTCCAAATTCTGCCTCATTGTTTTCTCCAAAAACTACCACTATCCTTACTTATAACATCACTTTGTGAATTAACATAGGTTTGAAATTTTCCTAGTAAAAAATTTTATTATTGAAATAATTCATTTAATATTCAAAGGACTATTCAGACTTGTTTTTTTAACCTTATGTCAGTTTGAAAAGTTATACTTTCCTCAAAATTTATCCATTTTACATAATTTTTTCATAATATCCAATTATAATTTTAATGCTTATAAGTTCTGTACTGATGTCTACTTTTCATTCCTAATAATTATTTATATTTTCTCTCCTTTCTTCATTAATTCTTCTTTACCAGAGGCTTTTATTTATATACTTATTTTGATCATCTCAAGGAATCAAGTTTAGGTTTAGCTAGTCTTGTTTACTAAAAGTTTACTTTCATATATATATTATATATATATATATATATATATATATATGTATGTATATATATTCCATATCCTGGGCCACAAAACAAGTAAACAAAGCTCAACAAATTTCACATATTAAATCATATAGAGTATTTACTGATCACAACACAAATAAGTTAGAAATCAATAGCAGGGAGCTAAGTTATAAAACGTCCTATATAAATTTTTCATTTTCCTGTTTTATGTTTTCTTTTTTTACTTGCTCATTTTGATTCACAATCATTTCATTTACCTTTCATTATAGTATATTAGATATATAAGCTTTTCTACTATTTTAGTTTGACATAGAGTTTGAAACACATTTTCTTGATATATTAAAATATAATCTAATTTATAAAAGGTTCTTTGAATGCTGTAATGCCAATTATCTTCCTTTTAATGTGTATGCTTTTTTGAGGCATAGTTCAATTCCATGTATATTTTAAATCTCACATTTTTAGCTTCATCTACATATTCACCTTTTCTGATGGTCTTCATTTTCTACTACATCTCTAAACATGCATATAGGGTCATGATATCTTTACCTGAAAGATAACTTTTTTATTTCCATTCCTGCAATTCTGCTTATGATTAATTCTGCCACATTTTGACTGAAATACCATGATTTTTCATTCACTTACGAATTATATAATTTATAAGTATAGAGTTTTAGATTAGCAGTTATTTTCTTTATTACGTGAAACATTCCATTGCTCACTGGCATCCATTGTTCTTATTTAGAATTAAACTATACATTTAATCATCACTCCATTGAAAATATTATTCATATTTGTTTTAAATGTTTTTTGTTTTTGTTTTTCATAACTCCTTACATATGATTATCATTGAATTTATCTTGATTTAACTCTATAGTTTTTAAAAGTATGTTTTGATTTTTTTTAGTTTAGAAAAATTATCAGTCTTTATTACTTCAAATAAAAGAAATAAAATGGATTATAAGAGAGCACTATGAAAAAAATATATGCCAACAAATTAGATAACGTAGGTAAAATAGACAAATTCCTAGAGACACAAAATCTACCAAGACTAAATCACAAATAAATAGAAAACCTGAATAGACCTATAAATAGGAAGGAGAGTGAATCAGTAACAAAAAATCTTCCAACAAAGAAAATCTCTGAACCTGATGACTTCACTGGGAAATTCTACCAAGCATTTAAAGAATATGAATTTATCTCAATCTTTTACAAAAATGTTTGAAAAAGAGGGAACATTTCCATACTTATTTTGTGAAGCCAGCTTTAGTTTGATACCAAAGCCAGTAAAAGTAACTATAATAAAGTTATAGAACATATATTACAGAGTATGACTATTAATAGTAAAATTCTCAACAAAATTCTAGCAAACCAAATTTAACTGCATATTTAAAAAATTTACGTTATGACCAAGGGACATTTATTCCTGGGATGAAAGGATGATTCAGCATACAAAAATTGATCCCTGTGATATACCCCCTTAACAGAATGAACACACACACACACACACACACACACACACAGAGGAACATCTCAATGATGCAGAAAAGCATCAGACAAAACTGAAATTCTTTTCGTGATAGAAACACTTCACAAACTAAGAATAAAAAAGTAAACTACCTCAACATAATAAAACTTTATATAAAAGCCCACAGCTAACATCATAATAATGAATGGCTGAAAACTTTTTTCTAAGGTCAGGAAAATGGCAACTATACCCACTCTCGCTACTATTGAAAAAGTAGTGGAAGTTCTAACAAGAACACTTAGGTAAGAAATTTAAATAAACAGTATCCAAATCAGAAAGGAGAGGTAAAATTATCAGTTTGCAGATGACATGATCTTACATGTAGAAAACTCCACTAAAAAACCACTATAACAAATGAATTCAGCAAAGTATAGGGTAAAAAGCAACATACAAAAACTGTTGTGTTTCTATACACTAACAACAAACAATAAGAAAAACAAATTATGGGAAAATCTATTTAGAATAGCATAAAAAGAATAAAATACTTAGACATAAATTTAACTAAGGAAATGAAAATCTTATAAACCGAAAACTACAGAATATTGATGAAATAAAGAAGATATAAATGGAAAGACACCCATGTTCACGGATTAAGACTCCATATTCCTAAAAATGTCCATACTATGCAAAGAAATCCATAGATTAAAGTGTCTACCAAAATCCTAATGGCATTTTTTTCAAAAATAGAAAAAGCAAGATAACAAAAAACCCTAAAATTCATATGGAACTAAGATCCCAAATAGCAATAATAATCCTGAGAAAGAAAAACTAAGCTGAAGGCCTCACACTTTCTGATTTCAAAACATATTACAAAGCTACTGTAATCAAAACAGTATGGTACTGGCATATATTATAGACAAAGAAACCAATAGGAGAGAACAGAGCACAGAAATAAATCTTCACATATATGGTCAAATAATCTTTGACAAAGGTGACAAGACTACAGAATGAGGAAAGAATAGTCCCTTCAATAAATGGTACTGAGAAGGCTGGATATCTACATGCAAAAGAATGAAGTTGGACTCTTTCCTTACATAATCTATAAAATTTAACTTAATATAAATTGAAGATTTAAATATAAGACCCGAGACTATAAAATTCCTAGAAGAAAATTTAGGGGAACAACTTATGACATTGGAGTTGGCAGTAATTTTTAGGATATGACACAAAAGCATAGGCAACAAAAGTAGAAATAGACAAATAGGACTACATTAAGCTTAAAAACTTCTGGGTAGCAAAGGAAACAACCAACGAGTGAAAAGATAACCTGCAGAATGGGAGAAAGTGTTTGCAAATCATATATCTGATGAGGTTAGTAACTAGAATATATAAAGAATTCCTACAAATCAACAACAAAACAACAAATAACTTCAAAAGTGGGGAAAGAATTTAAATAGACATTTCTCACAGAAGATATACAAGTGGCCAACAAACATTTGAAAAGCTTCTCAATATTACTAATCATCAGAAAAATGTAAATTAAAACCACAATCAGATATTAACTCACAGCTTTATGGTGGCCAATATAAAAGAAGAAAAAAGCAGCAACGTAACAAGTGTCAGCACGCACGTGGAAACACTGGAGCCCCTGTGTACTGTTAGAGGGGATGTAAAGTGGTGTAGCCACTATGGAAAACTGTATGAATGTTCTCAAAAAATTAAAAATAGAAATATCATATGATCCACCAATCTTACTTGTGGGTGCGCATCCAATAGTGTTGGAAGCAGGATTTTGAAGGGACACTTGCACACTCATGTCCATTGTAGCATTATTTACAACTTCAAGAGGTGGAAACTACCTAAATGTCCATTGATGGATGACTGAATAAAGAAAGTGTGATGTATACATACAATGGAATATTATTTAGCTTTACAAAAAAAGAAAATCTTGTCCCGTGCAACATGGATAAAACTCGAAGACATTAAGCTAAGTGAAATAAGTCAGTCACAAAAATACAAAGACTACATGATTCCATTTTTATGAGGGATCTAAAGCAGTAAAACCCTTAGAATCAGAATGTAGCATGATGGCTGCCAGGGGCTAGGTGGAGGGCGAAACAGCGAGTGGTTCAATGAGTATAGATTTTCAGTTTTGCAAGATGAGAAAGTTCCAGACATCTCTTCCACAGCAATATGTAGTTAATACTATCATACTGTACACGTAAACATGATTAAAATGGTAAATTTTATGTTATATGTTTTTAGCACCAAAAAAAAAAAGCAGATGAGTGATTGGCTGGAGGTGCAGATGGGGCGGAAGGGAAGGAAAAGAGGAGCTGTGAAAGCACAGAGGCAATGCCCAATATGTAAATCGAACCACGCAGCAGGGTTTGCTTTTGATGGATCAGTTTAAATATTGAAATAATAAAACCATCCAAGTATTAGAAGAAAACCTGGACAAATTATATATCATTATTGTAATGGAGAAGTCCTTTCTAGGTAAGTCTCTGAGCAAAGAAACTTTAAAAAAAAAACTGATAATTGAACTGCCTGATTTTCTTTTTAATTACATGGACAAAAACCAAAATCAAAAGAATTTAAACTGGGAAAAATGTTGGAGTTTATATCACAGAAGAAAAGCTACCCAGTATATAAACAGTTTCTAAAAATCTAGACGAAAAGAGCAACTCAATGAAAAAGGGTACAAGAGGCATAAAGAGATAGTCACACATAAATAAATACCAGCGACCATTAAATATACAAAAAGATATTCAGCTTCACTCAGAATAAGAGACATGAAACAGCAGTACTATTTTTCACCCTCAAATTAATAAAAATTCAAGTATGCCATCACATGGTAGGTAAGGCTGTGGGAGAAAGCAGTCAAGGTCTTGCGTGCTTTAGGGAATACAAAAATGGAACAAATGTTATCTATGGAAAATTGACAATAGCCTTCAAAATAACATTTGCACTTTCCTTTAGGTAACTGAACCTCTTGAAATTTATTCTAAAGATATGTCTTCTCATAAACAAAATATATGTATAAGCTTATGTATTTCAGCATTGTTTGTAATAGCAAGATTGCCAATGTGAAAATACTCCAATGTTTACCAAGAGATTAAATAAACTTCTCACCCCTCCTCCTACATGTACGTGCATGTGCGTGCACATACACACACACTATAAACTTCACTCCATTATCTTAAATTTCATGCTTTGGTCTTATAAAACTCATGGTTACTGAGCACTTCATGCTTCAGCACAACTCCGAGCCTTTACGCTGCCTCTTTCATTAACTTTATATGTCTAACTTTTCCCACTTTCAACCATGTATAAAACTCTGTTCATTGCAGCACTATTCACAGTAGCCAAGATATGGAAACAACATAGCAAGGAATCTTAAAACTTGATAAGGCTATGAAGAAAAGTAAAGTAAGTTCAGAGGACAGAGAATAATCAGGAAGGTGAGTCTGAAGACCTTTCTAGGCAAGGTTGACTACCAAGACTACTTTTTATATTTTCCCACTTTTGAAAGTAAAACAAACATAGAGGATGCTAAAGATCCTTCCCAGCTCTCTCTATTCCTTAAGCTTTCCAATTATCCATTTATGTGTACAAATCTCGCTGATTTCCCCTTTTTTGACCCTGCCACAGAGGTCACTGGAATTTCTACTTCCACCCATTGCCCTTCTAGTGTAATTAGAAGAGCCAGGCTGCATGTTCCCTGATCCTCCCTGAACTGCAGGAAGGGAAACATCTGATGATCACTCACTATTATTTCTATAGATGATAAAAGTGCTTATCTCATTATCTTTACCCCCGAATGTATCACATAGTACTCCGGCTATCTATTGCATGTCACTTACCACTGGCACAGTCGGTGCTGCTCGACACAGACACACTTATCTTAGAAAACAGGTACTTGCAATAGGGCAAAGGATCTGAAAGGGCTTTTGGAAAGGATCATTTCACCCAAAGGAACAAGTGGTGTTGGTTCATACCTCTGCTGATTTCCCCATGTTGTCTCATTCTACACATCAGGTCATTCTTCCTGAGGTCTTTGCTCCTAGGCATGCTGGGAACCTCAATGGCACAGACTTATGGGAAAAAGAAAATAATGTAGACACGTGGGGACATGGGTGGGGAATTTGACAAGGTTTTAGAATATTAGAGGAAGACATATATAATAGTTATGTATTCAGTTTCCCAAAACACTGAATCTGTTAAAGCAATTGGTTTTAAATTTTAAGATGAAGATTTTTTTTAAATATCAAAGGAAATCATAGAAAAGGCAAGTAATATTAGTTATGTTTAAATGTGTCATTCTTAACAAGAACAAAAAATATTAAATAAAACTGCTTTTGCTTCCTTATTACTCACAAATTAGTTGACCAAAAATTAGTGAATTTATTTTACTCTTATAAATTCTGGGAAATCTTTTATTTGTGTGTGTGTGTGTGTGTGTGTGTGTGTGTGTGTGTGTGTGTATAACCAAAAGAAAGAAGCAAGTTGCATTAATTTATGAGACATTTAATAACTTAGACTGCCCATTTGTATGTCCAAAGTAATTCAAGAATGTATTGATTCTTACTGATTATTAGATAAGATAAATAAAAACAAAATAACAGTAATTTGAAGTGAAAGTACTAGAACAGTGTAATCAAGGGCATATTATCCCTTTAACCTGGATATAACAATTTATGCCTTTTATTCACACCAATGTTTCAGGATAAAATGTATTGACAACTATTCTGAGGGACAGTAGGAATTCAATAAAAGCAAAATAAGAAAACAACATAATTTTCAGCAATGGTTCCTCTTACATTTGTATTTTGGATTATGTCTTAGATTACCCCAGCAACCCTGGCTAGTAATTATTATAAGCTTGCCTGTTTCATATGGATAGTACTAAGGCCTATAGAGGTGAAAGTTACTAAAAAACTTTTAAGCGCAGCCATTCAAATTATAAGCTGCTTATAATAAAGTTATTATACTTTATTATATGCCACTTATAAAAGTTGTTCAAAATAAACCTATATTATTACATGTCTACTCTGCCTTGAAGCATGTGTAGAAGGGCAAACTCGGAAGGGCACTGCCCTTAATACTTGGTGCATTTATAATTTATCCTTGGAAGAGAGAATCTTTTTGTTTCTCTGAAAAATGGTTCTGAATTTGATGACCAAACCTTCTAGAGTCAACTTCCTACTTACCTCAACATATGAACAAAAAAGAAACAGAAAAGTGGAGTCCGAGTCCTGACATGATCTCTTTCAAACTAGTCTTCTTTCACCATTATGTGAGATAAATTTATTTACTCGTTATTCCTTGAGCCAAATTCATTCAGACACTTTTGTTATTTGTCCCAATTTATATGTACTTTAAAAGAAAATTCTCAGCCTGGAATGGTAGGTATTCAATATGAACTCTAACTGTAACAACTATTCTGTGCCTATTACATATCGGTGTTTAAGCCTAATTGCAAAATTAAGAAACAAATACCCTAAGTGGGTAGTTTTGTGAGAGTACAGTCTCTACTTACAATTGGCTTTGTAATGTTTTTCTCATGTGGAATGTATTAAATCCTAATAAGGATACAAAAATAGACATCATTTACTAACACATGTTCATGGACTAAGCATGAGCTAGATACATTACTGTAATATAACAACTCGCTGAAATGTGGCTTTATACCAATTTTATACAAGAGAATCTGAAGCTAAGAAAGGTTATATACCTTCCCAACGTTAGCCATTCTCTTTCTACTTCCCACCCTCTCATTCTTTTACCTGCCCCCTTACCCCTCTTCCTTCCAGTCCCGATCCTTTCACTCCATATCGCCCTCTCTCCCATCTCCCTCTGTAATTAACATTATTACTGGGCTGTCAGAAAAGTTATGACGCATTTTCGCGACGAAAAACATAGAAAAAATACGTCATGACTTTTCCAACAACCCAATAGAATTCTCAGAGATTGAATACCATTTCATGATTTTACAGGCTTATGCCATATTCCTTTTTCCTCTTGATAATTTTAGTTTCTTTTTTTTGTTTGTTTTCATAGACTATTTTGGGAGGCAGTTTTAGGTTCACAGCAAAACTGAGAGAAAAGAACAGAAAGTCCTGTGTTTTAAGATAAGAGAGCCCTCAAACACAAAATGGTAATAGAAAGAAAAAGGGCCAATTCAACAACCTTTCAAATCTTTAGCTCCTTCATTTGTAACAGTTAATTGTGAAGGCATTTTTTCAATTGATACTCAAAACCATACGATGAAAAGGGCAGTATGCCTATTATACCCAATCAAATGACAAAGAGAATTGGCAAAGGTTAGTTATATACAAAGAGAGAGGCATACACTTTTAAAACAAACCCCCAGGAAGGTTATCAGGAGATCAAGCCTTTCTGAAGCACACCACAAATTACATCTTTTCCTTTACAGAACAGGGCCCCGGTCTGGTATATTGTCATTAGCTAATAGTCATTTGTTACTGGCACCGTTTTTTGTCCATTTTTCTAACATGACGTGAAAGCAAATCAATGCTCACCACTCCCAAAATAATTTCCAGTAAGTTGAAGGCATCCCCTATTTATTGCTTTTCTATTGTTTCATGACAATTACCACAAATGTAGTTGCTTTAAGCAGTACCCATTTCTTATTCCACATTTCTGCTTATCAGAAGTCTAGTCACAGAATGCCTGGATCTCTGTGCATGATCTCACTAGGCAGAAATCAAGATGTGGGCATACTGCAGTTCTCGTTTAGGCATGGGGTGGTCATCTCAAGCTCAGTGGTTGTTGGCAGAACTCATTTCTTTGCAGCTGAAGGAGGTTCCCCATTTTCATGCTAGCAGCTGGTTAGACCCCTCTCAGTTCCTAGAGGCTGCCCACAGTTTCTTGTCAGGAGGCCCCTATAGACCGTTGGCAACATGAACGTTTGGTTTCTTCTAGGCCAGTTGGTGTACATGTGTTGGACTTCCACTTCTGCAAGCAGGCAGAATAAACTCTCAGTTTTTAAAGAGCTCATGAGATTAGGACAGGCCTACCTGAATAATCTCTGGACTTTAAAGTCTACTGATTGGGGACTTAATTACTTCTGCAAAATTGCTTCACAGTATTACCTACATTAGTGTTTCACTGAATAACTGGGAGAAGATGTGTGCACATGAAGAGCCGGAAACCTTGTGGCACCACATTAAAACTGTACTTTCCATACTGTAATTGGACCTTGTTGAAAATAGAAAAGAACTTCACTTAAGTCCATTGCTTGATTCTCTAACACAGTTAATTCCTATGTTCCCAGCCTTAATCTGCCAAGCTGGCTTCACAGACCTGATTTTGAATTTTGGCTTTTGCTTAGAAACCACATAACCAAGACAAAAATATTTTACTTGTTTTAATTTTATTACATTTATTGAGGTGACATTGTTTAGTAAAATTATACAGGCTTCAAGTATACAATTCTGTAATATATCATCTATACATTGCATTGTGTGTTCACCATCCAGAGTCAGTTCTCCATCCATCACCATATATTTGACCCCCTTTACCCTTTTCTTCCACTCCCACTCCTCTTTTACCCTTTGTTAAAGTAATAAACTCATGGGGCCAACCGAGTGGCGCGATGGTTAAGAACTGGCTTGGGATGCCAGAGAGCCCCGGTTCGGATCCCACATATGAGGGCCAGTGACACTGCCCTCCACAGCTAAGATGCTGAACAACAGCTCAACCTGGAGCTGGCTGCCGTGAGTCACCGGCGACAGCGTAGGCTGCAGCCCCTGTGGCAGTGGGTTGCCATGGGCTACCGTGTGTAGCCAGCAGCCAGCATGAGCGGCCAGCAGCCGCAGTGAGCGGCCATCCAGAAGCCGGCGACTGATCTGCCTCGCCTGGGAAGAGCGCAATGATGGTGCCAACTTGGGCCAGTGAAGCAACGTCCTCCACAACTAGACTGAAGAACAAAACGACAGCAACTTGTCTGTTCCCCTTCCCCCAATTCCCCAGCACTGTTCCCATCCCCCCAATTCCCCAATAAAAATCTTTAAAAAAATAAATAAATAAAAATAAAGTAATAAACTCATGGACCTCAGGTTCAGAGAGCATTGTATGAATTTGACCTCAAAGGAAGGGGAAATAAAAGTAAAAATAAATGAATGGGACTATATCAAACTAAAAGCTTCTGCACAGCAAAAGAAACCATCAACAAAACAAAGAGGCAACCAATAGAACGGGAAAAGATGCTTGGAAAAAATTCCTCCGATAAGGAGCTAATATCCAAAATATATAAAGAACTCAACTCAACTACAAAAAAAAAATCCAATTCAAAAATGAACAGAGGACCTGGACACTTCTCCCAAGAAGACAAACGGCCAACAAATATATGAAAAAATGTTCAACTTCACTAGCTATTAGGGAAATGCAAATCAAAACAATAATGAGATTCCACCTCATGCTTGTTAGAATGCCTATTATCAACAAGACAAGTAATAACAAGTGCTGAAGAGGTTGTGGGGGAAAAGGAACCCTCATGCACTGCTGGTGGGAATGTAAATTGGTACAGCCACTATGGAAAACTATATCGATGTTCCTCAAAAAATTAAGAATAGAATTACCATATGACCCAGCAAGCCCTCTTCTGGGTATGCATCTAAAAAATCTGAAAACATTTATCTGTAAAGATATAGGCTGCCCTATGTTCACTGTAGCATTATTCATGGTGACCAAGACAAGGAAACAACCAAAGTGTCCTTCAATAATGACTGAATAAAGATCTGGTACATATATACAATGGAATATTACTTGGCCATAAGAAAAGATGAAATACTGCCATTTTCTACATATAACATGGATGGATCTTGAGATTATCATGCTAAGCAAAAAGTCGAGAACCATATGATTTCACTCATATGTGGGCTATAAAACTGGAAACAACACACAAACAAGACAACCAACCAACCAAAAATTCATAAACACAGACAATAATTTAGTGGAAAAACATTTTAAATCCATAGGTAGAATATTTATTACCTATTCTATGAGATGTGAGAAATAAATGAGATAATGAAAGAACATCTAATTTGGTGACTGAATTACTTTAATTCAAGAGGTATTTCATTCATTTCAGCAAATGCTGGAATGCATCCATTCTATGACTAGCAGTATGCTATCTGTTAGAACTAAGAAGTAAGACAGTCATCTGTGAACTCATGTATCTCTGTTTCAACAAAAAAAAACAAATACAATTGTGATCAAAGCTACAAAAAATATACATATACATATATATATATACACATATATATTTTATATATATGTGTGTGTGTGTGTGTGTGTGTGT
>NW_017732264.1:568685-587404 GCF_001890085.2 Hipposideros armiger
TATATATATATATATATATATATATATTACATATAGAGGGTGCCAAAAAAGTATACAGATCTTAAGAAAGGAAAAAACTGTATTCAAATTGTAATACTCAATATTTACCAATAACAAAAGATGAAAACAAGTCAAGTGTATACTTTTTTTTGGCATCCCCGGTATATATAGTATGTATGGATAGGTGAGATAGTCAAAGCAAGAGTCCAGATGCCTGAATTCTACTCTAACATCCTTCCCACTGATCCAACATTGAATCATGTAGCTCCTCAAAAATCTAGAGTCAAACATTACTCCAAATTGGACGGCATATAAACAGAATCATTAATGTGACTGAAATCTAGCTCAACAGGAAGCATTGTTTAATGATGAGCCTGAGCAAAAGTCTTGATTAAAGGTGGCTAAGTAGTGATAATAGCTCTTTTCTAAAAGGTTTTCATTGATGACCTTTTGCTCCTGTTGGAAATTGATATTCAGTTATCTGCTGAATCCTGGATAGAGAAGTGAAAGCTGAATAACTCAAAGGAGAAAGTTAAAAGCACACTAATGTAATCTGTGTATTTAAAGGAGGCATTTTGGATTCCCACTTAAAATCACTTTATTCACATTTCAAATTTCATGAATAAAATACTTGTTCATTTTAATAAATGCAAGAGTTTAAAATGTTCCTAAATGTGCCCTAGATTTTTTTGTAATGCACCATTAAGACCAGATAAATAGAAGAGAGAGGTCTGAGAGATTAGATCCCTATGCTAGTAATAAGTAAATGAGCTTCTACATTGGGAGAAAATATGAGCTAATAGAGATCGGAAAACCTAATCTAGAATGGCATATGTTTGGTGGAGGTGAGAACCCAAAGGAGTTAACTACAAAGTCTTGCTCGGAATGTGAATCAAATTAGACATGTATAAGTTATACAGTGCCTGGGTACAAGGACATGATGATTTTGCAAGCCTGGTATTTCCTCTCTGTGGCGACAGGGATTGATCACAACGTAATGGGCCACTTCATTGTCTCTTTCTCTACAGATATATCAAACAGAGTTTTACAATTTCAATATCACATTGTCAGAGAGATAAAGATGAAATAAAAAGAGTCAAATGATCTGCAAGAAAAAGCCACTGAATAAAGTGCAGCAAAAAAAGAGATGATAAATAACAAGTATGCATTCGTCTTCTATTGTTGTGTAACAAATTACTACAAATATTGCAGCTTCAACCAGTACTCATGTATGATCTTACTGTTTCTGTGGGTCTGGAGTCTGCACAGCACAACAGAATTCTCTGCTAAGGATCTTGACCTTGTAAGACTGAAATCAAGCTGAGGTTGCTTGCACATCTCACACTTGCAAGTCCTTTTCCAAGCTCATTCATTCAGGTGTTGGCAAAATTCAGTGCCTTGCAGTTGTAAGACTCAAGTCCCCATTTTCTTGCTAGCTGTTGGCCAGGGATTACTCTTAACTCCTAGAGGATGCCCCATAGGTCTTAACCATGTGGCCAACTCACAACATGGCAGCTAAAATCTTGAAAACCATAAGAAGAATCTCACTGTAGTTGGCTAGGTCAGAGTCACATATAGTGTAACCTTATCAAGGTAGTCACTATTTCATCATAGTCACAGTCCTAACCACACTAAGGGGAAGGAAACTCATAGGACATGTACACCTGGTGCTAGGAATCTTGGGAGCATTCTGTGTGTTTGCCTTCATTAAAAAAAAAAAAAAACAAGCCAAAACTTTTTTCCAAAGTGGTTGCACTATTTTACACTCCCATGAGTGATTTTTCAGTTTCAATAGCTCTGCAACCTCAGTGACATTTAGTACTGACAGGTGATTTGTTTTGCCTTCGAATCTTTTTTTTTTTTAATGTTAGTCTTTCAAGTGAGTGAAGTGGTACCACACTGTGGCTTTAATTTGCATTGCCCTGATAACTAATGATGAAAACTTTTAAAGGATTATTGGCCATTCACATATCTTCTGTTGCAGCATATAAGGTGCCCGTTCAAGTTATATGCTCATTTTTCAAATGGATTGTTTTTATTACTGAGTTACAGGAATTTTTTACATATTCTGAATACAAGACCTTTGCCAGATATATTATTTATGAATATGTTCTTCTAGCTTGTGACTTTTGTGTTCATTTTTTAATGGTGTTTTCATGAACAGAAAATTTTAACTTTGATGAAGTCCATTTTATAAATTTCTTATTTTATGGTTATTGGAGCTTCTCTAATTTCTAAGAAATCTTTACTTCCGTATTGCAGTTATTTTCCTGTATTTTCCCCTAAAAACCTGATATTCTTATGTTTTAGGCTCAATTACGCCTCACCTCCCACCTTTTTTGAGGTATAACTGAGAAAAAAAATTGTATATATTTAAGGTAAACAACATGATGTTTTCATATACACATACATGGTAAAATAATTGATACAATCAAGGTAATTACCATATACCATACTCATCACCTCAAATCCTTTTTTTTTTTCTTAGTAAGAACAGTTAAGATGTACTCTCTTAGCAAATTTCAAATATGCTATATGGTATTATTCACTATAGTTACTGTAGTTCTATACATTAGGTATCCAGAATTTATTCATCCTGTAGAACTGAAACCTTGTACCCTTTGGTCAACATTTCCCCATTTCTCCCTCGCCAAAGCTCCTTGTAACCAGCAATCTACTCTTAACTTCTCTGAGTTCAGCTGTTTTAGATTCTACATACTCGTATAAATGTGATCACGAAGTATTCATCTTTCTGTGCCTGGCTTATTTCGGTGAGTGTAATGTCCTCCAAGTTTATCCATGTTGTCACAAATGGCAGGATTTCCCTCTTTTTATGGCTGAGCAATATTCTATTTTATATATATCCTTTTTAATCCATTTATCCAATGACAGATGCTTAAATTGTTTCCATACCTCGGCTCCTGTGAATAATCCTGCAATGAACATGAGAGTGCAGATGTCTCTTCAAGATATTGTCTTCATTTCCTTTGGATATATACCCAGAAGTAGCATTTCTTGATCATAAAGCATGTCTAAGTTTTTGAAGAACCTCCATACTGTTTTCAATAATGGCTGTACCAATTTACATTCCCAGCAACAGTGTACAGGAGTACACTTTTTTTCATATTGTCACCAGTACTGGTGATTAATTGCTTTTTGATAATAGCCAATCTAACAGATGTAAAGTGATATCTCATTGTTCAAAATCACCTTGGCTATTCAGGAACTTGTGGTTCCATATAAATTTTAGGATTATTTTTATTTCTGTGAAAAATGTCATTGGAATTTTTATTGAGATTGCATCAAATGTGTACCTCACTTTCAGTAGTATGGACATTTTAACAATATTAATTCTTCCAATCCATTAATAATTTATTTTTCCATCTATCTGTATTGCCTTTAATTTCTTTCATCAGTATTTTAGTTTTCAGTGTACAGATCTTTCAACTCCTTGGTTAAATTTATTCCTAACTATTTCATTGATTTTGATGCTATTGTAAATGGGATTATTTTCTTAATTGCATTTTCAGATAGGTCATTATTAATATATAAAAACATAAATAATTTTTTAATATTGATTTTGTATCCTATAACTTTACTGAATTTGCTAATTAGCTCTAGTTTTTGGTGGAATCTTTAGTGTTTTCAATATATAATATCATGACATCTGCAAACAGACACAATTTTATTTCTTTACTAATTTGAACGCCTTTTATTTCTTTTTCTTGCCTTGTTGCTCTAACTAGGACTTTCAGTATTATTTTGAACAGAAATAGTGAGAGCAGGCATCCTTCCTTGTTCCTGATCTAGAAGTAGAGATTTTACTTTTTACCAGTAAGTATGTTAGCTGTGGACTTGTCATATGGCCTTTTTATTTTGAGATACATTCTTTCTATACCTAATTTATTTAAATTTGTATTATAAAATGATATTGTATTTTAGATGCTTTTTCTGCATCTATTTTGATAATTTGATGATTTTTATGCTTTATTCTGTTAATGCAGTGTATCACATTGATTGATTTGTCTATGTTGAACCATCCTTGCATCCCAGGGATAAATCCCACTTGATCATGGTGTATGAGCCTTTTAATGGGCTGTTGAATTTAGTTTGCTAGTATTTTGTTGGGGATTTTTTTTCATCTATTGGGTTGTCGGAAAAGTCATGATGCATTTTTGAAATGAAAAACAGAAAAAATACGTCATGACTTTTCTGACAACCCAATATGTTCATAGAGAATATTGGCCTGTAATTTGTAGTGTCCTTGTCTGGCTTTGGTATGAGGGTATACTAACATCATAAAATATGTTTGGAAGTGTTCCCTCATCCTCAGTATTTTGAAAGAGCTTGAGAGGGTTTGGCATTAATTATTTTTAATGGTTGGTAGAATTTACCAATGAAGCCATGTGGTCCTGAGCTTTTCTATACTGGGAGGTTGACGATTATTCCCTAAGTCTTCTTACTTGTTATTGGTCTGTTCATAGTTTCTGTTTCTTCATGATTCAGTCTTCATGATTGCTAGAAAGATTCAGTTGTATCGTTCTAGGAATTTGTCTACCTCTTGTAGGTTACCCAATTTGTTGACATATAACTGTTTATAGTAGTCACTCATGATAATTTTTATTTTTGTGGTATCAGTTGTAATGTCCTCTTTCATTTATAATTTTGAGTCTTCTCTCTTTTTTCTTAATCTAGATAAAAGCTTGTCCATTTTGTGTACCTTTTCTATTGTTGCCTACTCTCCATTTTATTTTTCCTCTAATATTTCTTATTTCTTTCCTTCTCCTAACTTTGAGTTTAGTTTGCTCTTTTTTTTAGTTACTTGGGGTGTAGTTAGGTTGTTTATGTAAGATTTTTCTTTTTTCTTAATGTAGGTGTTTATTTTCCTCTTAGAACTGCTTTCGCCATATTCCTTAAGATTTGGTATGTTGTATTTCTATTTTTATTTGTCTCAAGATGTTTTCTGATTTCTATTTTAATATTTTTTTCTTGGAACCATCAGTCAGGAGTATATTACTTAATTTCCACATATTTGTGAATTTTCCAATTTTCTTCTTGTTATTGATTTCTAGTTTCATACCAATGCAATCAGAAAAGACACTTGGTATGATTTCAGTCTTCTTAAATTTGTTAAGACTTGTTTTGTGGTCAACATATGGTCTATACTGAAGTATGTTCCATGAGTGCTTGACAAGGATGTGTACTCTGCTACTGTTGAATGCAATGTTCCATGTATGTCTATTAGGTCAATTTCATGTATAGTGTTATCCAAATCCACTGTGTCCTTATTGATTCCCTGTCTGGATGATCTAGTCATCATAGAAAGTGAAGTATTAGAGTACTTTATTATTGCATTGTTATATTTCCCTTCAGTTCTCTCAATATGATGTATATATTTAGGTACAATGATGTTGAGTGCATATATATTTACAATTGTTATATCCTCTTGATAAATAAACCCCTTTTTTATTATATAATGACCTTCTTTGCTTCATGTGAGAATTTTTTACATAAAGTATGTATTTTTTTATATAATATAGCCACCCCTGTTCTCTTTTGATTACCATTTGTATGAAATATCTTTTTCCATCCTTTCAGTTTCAGACTATGAATGCCCGTAAAGCTAAAATGAGTCTCATGTAGGCAGGATATTGTTGGATCTTGTTTTTCTTATCCATTAAGCCACTCTATGTCTTTGATTGGAGAATTTAATCCATTTAAATTTAAAGTAATTAATAGGTAAGAACATTTGCCATCTTATTGTTTTCTGACTGTTTTTTAGTTTCTGTATTCCTTTATTTCTTTCTGTTGTCTTCCTTGGTTATTTGATATAGTTTTTTAATTGATATACTTTAATACCTTCTCTTTACCTTTTCTTTAGCAACTAAAAGTTTGTTCTTTGTGGTTACCATAAGCCTTAAATAAAACACATTATTGTTATAATAGGTTTTTTTTTTAAGATTTTATTGGGGAATTGGGGGAGGGGAACAGCATTGGTGAATTAGGGGAAGGGGAACAGACAAGTTGCTGTCCTTTTGTTCTTCAGTCTAGTTGTGGAGGACATTGCTTCACTGGCCCATGTTGGTATTATCATTGTGCTTTTCTAGGGTGAGGCAGATTTGTTGCCGGCCTCTGGACAGCTGCTCACGGCAGCTCTTAGCAGCTCACGCTGGCTGCTGCCCACACACGGTAGCTTATGGCAGCCCACTGCAGTAGAGGCTCACAGAAGCCCAGCTCCAGGTCGAGCTGTTGCTCACCATCTTAGCTGTAGAAGGCAGTGTCCCTGGCCTTCATATGGGATCTGAACCGGGGCCCTGCTCCTCAGAGCTGGTGTCACAAGCCATCTCTTAACCAATGCACCACTCAGCTAGCCCTATAATAGTCTTTTAAGCTAAGTATTTAACTTCAATTGCATAAAAATGCTCTACACTTTTACTTTTTCTCCATCGAAAACTACTTTTACCTCCCACATTTTATATTATTGATGTCAAAATTTACAACTTATATTTTGTATCCATCAAATAATTATAGTAGCTATTGTTATTTTTAACTTTTATACTAGAGTTAAAAGTGATTTCTACACCACCATTACAGTACTATAGTATTCAGAACATTGATATATTATTTTACTAATAAGTTCCATACTTTCATGTTACTTAATATGTATCCTTTTGTTTCAACTTGAAAAACTCTCTTTTGCATTTCTTGTAAGGCAGGTCTAATGGTGATGAACCCCTTCAGATTTTCTTTTTCTGGAAAAGTGTTTCTCTATTTCTGAGGGATTCCTTTACCATATATAATATTATTGGTCAGTAGTTGTTTTTTGTTTATTTGTTTTGTTTTGTTTTGTTTTCATAACTTTGGATATATTATCCCACTCTCTCCTGGACTACTGGGAGCATTATGAGTGTTCCTGTATGTGACGAGTTGCTTTTCTCACACTGTTTCCAAAATTATTTATCTTTGATATTTGGGGATATGATTATACTGTTTCATAGTGTAATCTTTTAGTTGAATCTCTTTGGGAACCTTTGAGCTTCATGAACCAGAATGTCCATATTTCTCCTATGATTTGGGAAATTTTCAGTCATTATTTCTTTAAATAAACTTTCTGTCTTTCTCTCTCTTCTCCTTCTGGGACTCCCTTAATGTATATTTTATTTCCCTTATTGGTCTCCTATAAATCACTCTTCTCATTTTTTTTTCACCTTATCCTGGATAATTTCAAATGACCTATTTTTGAATTCCTAGATTCTTTCTTCTGCTTGAATAAGTGTGTGGTTGAAGCTCTCTATTGGACTTTTTTATTTCATTCATTGTGTTCTTCAGCTCCAGAATTTCTGGTTGGTTCTTAATTATGATTTCTATCTCTTTGTTGAACTCTGTTTTGTTCATGTATTGCCTCTCTAATTTCATTGAGTTATCTATCTGTGTTCTCTTGTGGCTCACTGAGCTTCCTTAAAACAATTATTTTAAACTTTTTTCAGGCAATTCATAGATCTTCATTTATTTGTGGTCAGTTACTGGAAAATTATTGTGTTCCTTGGTGATGGCATACTTCCCTGATTTTTCATGTTCCTTGAAGTCTTGTGTTGCTCTCTTTGCATTTGAAAAAGTAGTTGCCTCTCCCAGTCTTTAACGAATGGCTCAAAAAGACAAATACCTTCACCAGTCATCCCAGTAAAGAACTGTGTGGGTCCCACAGAACTTTTCTATGGATGCACCTGATCCATTCCTCTTGTTCTCTTTTGTTGGGGAAGTTTTAGGTGTGTATGCCTTCTCTCAATCCCACAAAGTCAGGCCATAAACTGACAGCATCTTGTTTATTTTCCCTTGGGCAGTATTCTGAAGTGTTTAGAATTAAGTGCCTTTCCCCAATTCAGCACAGTCAAGATAGCTGACTACATGTGTTTGTGCATTATCTGCAGAGGCTTAGTCATGTTTGGGGGTGTATGCAGGGCAATGGTTCCTGGGGAAAGGGGTATGTAGAGTGCGGAGGACATGTGTGGGCTAGTTGGGGAATCTGCAAGTTAAATGTCCTATGAGGTTCATGGGTAAGCCTCTTGGTTAAGTCCACATAGCAGTTAGTAGAAACTTCAAGTTTTGCAACTGGTTTCTCTGAGCCCTACATATGTTCCCTATCCTAGCTGCCATAGACTTCAAGCATAGCAATCCTCTCAGTGATCTGGGTGGACTGAGATAAAAACGGATCTCTTAGGCTGTGTGCCACACAGCTGGGGGACCCAGGAGCTCACTTCTCTGTGGCAGGAATTCCAGGCTAAGAAGGTCTCTCTTGGCACTGCACTACGCAGCCTCAGAGAAGTGATGCAAGTCGAGTGAAAGTGTCCTCGTTACCTATTTCAATGTGTTTATTCTCAGATTTTTTCCTCTATAATGGCTGGAGCTTTTCCACTGGACTCCTGGGCTCCTACAAAAGGTTATCTTGTCCATGGGTAGTTGCCAAAACCAGTTTCACTGAGGGAGTAAGGAAGTGATGAGGGCTGAAAACGTCTCCTCCTCCATCTCGTTTACGTCTCCTCTGTGTTTTGTTTTATTTCTTTACCAGATTTATTGAAATGTAATTGACATATAACTTCTGTGTCTTCCTTTTAAGCTCTAATTTGTTTATGGTAGAAGGGAGAGAGTGAAGTTCAATTTTTCCTCAGACAGCTATTCAATTCTCCCTGCATCATTTGTTGAAAAGAGTTTTCTTTCCTACATTCAATTGCTTTGGTGTATTTGTCAAAAGTAAACTAAACAACTTATTAACTTATGTATGAATATGTTCTATAAACTTAAGTCTATTCCATTATTCTAAATGTCTACCTTTATACCAGTATGATAATGTTCTGATTACTATAGCTTTACACATCTTACAGAGTTAGATACTATAAGTTCTTTAGCTTCATAGCTTTTCATAATTACTATTTTAGGTTTGGAGTTTTGTTTTGTTTATTTGCATTTCCATATGAATATTAGAAACATAAGAGCTATCACAGGCTGCTCTGCAATGTTTTCAAGTAGTATTTTTTAGGATAAATTTTAATCCAGAGGCTGTAATTATTGTGTGCAGGCAGATTAATCTAATACAAGCTACTCTGTCATTACCAGAAGTAGAAACTCCTGGGGTTTGTTTGTTTTTTTGACAAGGGCTCTGTCACTTGTCACAGCTCAAACCAGCCCCCATACAACAATTCAACAAATAATCCAACAAGTAAATTATTTATGTTCCCTCTCAAACATTGTCCTCCTTCAGAAGCACTGTTGAAATAGCAGCATTAGCAGCATCCAGTCCAACTTTTCTGTTCCTTTTGGAACTACACAAGTTACTGAGAACTACACATTTTCCCCAGCCCCTGCATATTCTTTTACTGGATTAGTACCCTTTCCTTTATGGCTAACAACCAACTTTGCCCAAGTTATGAAAATAGCAAGAAGTCATCTAGTTTAGTATGATTAGTTATACCATTGTATCCTCATGCTTAACAAATATTGGTCACCAATAATCACAGCAACATTTATAATCTCAATTATCATTCTGATCTATACAAACTACTCAGAAATTCAGCCTATCATTTTCTCAATTCTTCTTAGTATTCCCTCTCTCCTCTTTTTTTTTATTCTTCTGGCTCTGTAGACATGATACATGCTATTGTCTTTCCAACTTAGCTGCTCTCCCCCAATATCAGTCTCTGCACATGGGTAATGCTTCTTCAAATTACTGTACATACTCGTAGAGTCCTTTTCATTCCACTCAGTACCTGGCCTTCAACCTAAGTACTGTCTCCACGAGTAATTAGTCAATCTAAATACAGTAAGTGCCCAACTTATGAACATTTGAGTTGCAAACTTTCACAGATACGAATGGACCTTGCATTATGAGCATTCGTAGATGCGAACAAATCGTGGAAGTAGCTCACGGTGTCTGCCGGACATTGTCACAGTTGTGCTGCTGTGTGCTTACTGTACAGTGCAATAGTGCACAGTAGTACAGTGCTCAATCAGAGCCCAGGATGTCTGGAAGCAAGAGGAAAAACAGTGGTGATGTGGAGGGGACTGCTAGGAAGCACAAAGACTCACTTTGTAGGACTTACCAACCAGTCGGACTTATGAACAAATCCGACTCACAAACATTCTCCCTGAAGGGAACTCGTTGGTAAGTAAGGGACTTACTGTACTCAATCTTCACTCTAATTACTATCTCCTCCAGACTCATCTAACACTTGGGAGGATAGTGCTCCATTTCAATTTTTCCTCCCCACATCTCCATTGGGAAAATGGGTACTTATTTAGCATACCAGTGTTCTGAAACTAATTGATATTCAGGTTCACAGGTTGACTTCTAAAATTCAGTAAGTCTAAGGTAAAGTCCAGCAAACTATTTTAGGGCAAGGACAGTGTCACTTTCATGCCTAGAACACCAATACACATCTGAAACATCTATTACAGACTAGACCTTCAGTCATTATGTGTTAAATTAAACCATATTAAATAATTTTGGTCCATGATTTAGAAAATATACTTATCTTTGTCCCTAAGTCTTCTCTTTTTGCATTTCTACAACATTAGCTAAAGCCTTTATTATACCTAAACTATGTCAACCATCTCCTAACTGCTCTCCTCAGTCATGCTCTTCAACAGTTACAGGAATGTTTTTCAATAAGTAAATCATATGATATTATCCAGGTTCTTAAAACACTCTAATGCTTCCAACCAATGATTTATATTTCCTATATTCTTGATCTCACCTATTTTCCCCCTCTCAAGTTGTTCCAGTCAACTGGCCTTCAAAGGATTCCTCAACACATTCACTCCTACACAAGACTTTGGTACTTGCTATTTCCAGGGTCTACAATATTCTTTTCCAGATCTCTGCATCACTAGTCCCACTTATCATTCAAGTCTCAATTTAAGTTCTACTTTCCCAGTCTAAGAATCCCATCCCTCCATTATGTTGTTATCTATAGCTTTTTTTCCCTTACAATATATTCAAATTTTAAAATCTTATTTGTTTATTTTCTCATTTTCTGTCTCCCCTCAATAGCATGCATGCTACATAAAAGCATAAGCCTATCTGTTTTCTGCATCATTGAAACCCCAGTGCCTGGAATCATGCCTGCCTACCACAAATCAGGCACTCAAAATAAGTTTGTTAAATAAATAAACAGACTGGAGCAAAATTAGGAGAGAGAGAGAAAGGGAAAGAGAGAGAGAGAGAGAGAGAGAGAGAGAGAGAGAGAGAAAGTGTCACAGTTCATCAAAGTAAAAATGTGTTCTTAAACTACGGCAGAGTAACCAAGGAAAAAACACCATCTCTCTGTGTCTTGTAATTCATGCCCACTCAACCAATTTATGAGATGAGGCCTATTTGCAAATATAACCAGCTAAGCATTGCATCTGTGCTGTGGTGCCATGTTTTCTAATAATGAAAATAAAAAGAAATATCACAGTTTATAAACACAGCCTGTACAAATTAAAATATAGAGAAAGTGTAGTGGAGAGAAAAAGAGATACGATTTTAGATATGGATAGAACTGAATTTGAATAGAACATTCTTGAGGTTATAGTCAAAAGTTCAAAAGTTTTTATGTCTACATTAAATTAAATGTATTATAAAAATATCCATTTCACAAGACAGTTATGGCTATTAGATGGGACAAAGTAATTTGGGAATACCTGAGAACCTGGCACATAGTAGGTCTAACAAATAACAGTTGCTTTCTTCCCTCACTTAGTCCTATTATACACTATATAATATGCTGCTAAATGAGTTTCTCATCTGCTCACAAAACATAATTTAATTCACTTAATTAGGAGCATGACTCTAACATTGAGGAAGATATAATAAAAAATGCCCATCCTACCTAGGAAGCAGTGTGACTTAGCGAAAATAATCTAAATTAAAGAGTGCCTTTGCACATTTAAATTTCTCTGTTTGGTCTAATTCATAGTATCTGACCACTCCTAGAGACCATGTGGCTCTAGGTTATCAAAAGGGAAATTTAGCATTCCAGCTACCTGCAATTGAAACAAGTGGAAATTTGTTAATATTTTCATTATTAACCCAAAACACTACTTACTGTAAATAGAAATGCCATGCAGGCAACAAGACACAGTTTCAACTTATCATGACTTCAGCACAGCAGCAGTGCCTTACCCTCTACAGCCTTCTTATCAGTTCTGTACAAACACAAGTGATACAACAGGAAAAGGGGTTCATCACTACTACAGATGCAACAATTCTTCTAATTTCTTTCCACCATATCTTACTTCTGCTTGTTCTACATAAATGAAATCATAGACTATGTTCTCTTTTCTGTTTGATGTGATTCCCTCAGCATAATGCCTGTGAGATTTTGTAGCATGTGTGTGTATATGTGTTTTTTTCTTTTTAATTGCTCAGTATTATTCCATGATGTAAATATATTAGAATGTGCTTTTCTATTTTCCTGATGATGGACATGTTTCCACTTTGGGGTTATTATCAAAAAAGTTGCAATGAATATTATTGTAAAAATCTTTTAGACGTTCCTTTTCTTTCTCTAGGTTATCACCTAGGAATAGAATTGCTAGGTCAAAGAGTACGTGTTTTACTTTATTTTAAGTGCCAAACATTTATCCTAAGTGGTTATATGGTTTTACATTCTTAGCAACAGGGAGGAGAATTTCTATTGCTCTTCAGCAATATTTGGTGTTGCGAATCTTTAATTGTCTCCATTTTAGTGGTTATGTAGAGTTATTCCTTTATAGTTTCTATTCACATTCCCAGGATGACTAAATACATTAAGCACTTTTTATGAGATTATTGGTGTTTGTAGATCATCCTTCATGAAATTTGAAATCTTTAGCCCTTTTTTTGTAGTTGGATTGTTTGTGGATTTAGTATTGAATTATAGGGATTTGTTATATAATTTCAATCAAGTATTCTGTAAGACTTATGTTTTGTAGTTATCCTATCCCAGTCTGTTGCTTTGCTATTCATTTTCTTAATGGTGTATTAGATAAGCATCACATTTATATTTGATAAAATCTAATTCATATTTTAATAGTTATTCTTTCTTTAACGTTGATCTCAAATATATGCACATATGTTTTCTTCTTGAAGCTTTATAGTTATAGCTTTAATAAAGGTTTAGTCTTTAATGAATTGTTCATTTCATGTGAGGTGGGGTTCCAAGTTCACATCCTTACCCGTATAGTATTTAGTTGTTCTTGCACCAATGGTTAATTTTTTCCCCACTGAATTGCTTTGAACCCTTCATTTAAAACCAATTACTCCTATAAGTGTCAGTCTAATTCTTTTTCATTTTTGATTCTGTTAAATGAATTTTTAAAATTTTATTTTCCAAGGTATTGGAAAATACAATATATAGAAATTTATTTTTTATATTACAAATATATAGAAATTCATTTTTATGTTAACCTTGTATCTTGAAAACTTGCTAAATTTACTTTTTTCTACTTGTAGCTATTTTATATTCTTTCAGGATTTTCTATTTAAAAATTATGTCACTTATGAATAGAGATAGTATTCCTTTTTCCTTTTCACTATATGTCTGTTTATCTTGCATTACTGTAATGTCTAGGCCTTCCAATACAATGTTGAATAGAAATGGTAAAAGCAGACATTCTTGCCTTGAAAAAGATCTCTCAGAAAAAGTGATAGGATCTCTAATGTAAGTCCTTTTATTCTAGATATTGGCAATTTATGATTTTTCGCTTTTATTCCTGATCACTCATGAGTGGTTTTAGTGATTTTTTTTCAATGAACTAAATCTGGGGTTTATTAGTTTTCTTTATGTTTGCCTGTTTTTATTTCACTTATTTCTGCTCCTATTTGTATGGTGTTCCTTCTTTTTACTTACTTTGGGCTACTTTTTTTTTAATTTTCTTATGTAGGAAATTATACAAGTGCTTCTTTAAGCTGTTCTTATTTTCTAATATAAGCATTTAAAGCTATAATTTTTCTCTTAGCACACATTAGTCTGTTCCCTATAAATGTTACATTTTCCTTATCATTCACATCAAAATATCTTCTAAATTTTATTCTGAATTTTAAAATTAACCTATATGTTACTTATGACTGTGTTGCTAATTGTAAATATTAAAAAGCTTCCCCATTCATTTTTACAGCTGCATGATATTCTTGTGTGTGGATGTTTATTTATTTAGCACTCTACTATTTTAAATATGTAGATGATTTACAGGTATCTTGTTTTAATGTATCTTATTGTTATTGATTTCTAAATTAATTTATTTGTGTTCAGGGAACATACTCTGTATGCCCTCAATACTTTTATATTTATTAAAACATATTTTATGGTTTTTTTATATGGTCTATTTTTATGAAGATTTTATGAGAACTTAAAAAGAATGTGTGAAACAGATGCCAGTGCTGCCAGCACTACCTGTCTGCCATTTCTCCAAAGAGCACGCCACTCTCCACGCTACAGGATGCTGCTGAGCCCCAATACTCCATCAGACGCACCTGTCTAGGAAACAGCATCATTTTCTGAAAGACATTTCTATCCCCATTGAATTGCCTTGGAAACTTTGTCAAAAGGTAATTAAAGGAGAGAGGGCAAACCCCGTGAGGGACACCTCAGCGGTGGAGAGGCTTCTCCAAATGGGGGCGAGACCATCCGGCCCCACACCACACTCACCACCCCAGTGTTACTTTGCCAGGAACAGGAGTTCTATGATAGCTGGAAGTAGAAAATAGTGAGGACTCTCTGCTCAAATTCGTGAGGCTGTGACAGCTGGACAACCAGTGGAGCCGACAAATTGACTCGCTCGCTGGTGATCTAATACATCGAAGCAATCAGAGTGACAGCCAGAATGAAGAAACAAAGAAACATGTCCCAAGTAAAAGATCAGAAGAAACCTCAAGAAATGCAACTAAATGAAACAGAGGTATCCAACCTTTCAGAGACAGAGTTTAGAACACTGATGATAAGAATGTTTCAGGAACTTAAGGAGGACATAAAGAAGGATACTGAAATCATAAAAAACAACCAGGTAGAACTAAAGAATACAATAACTGAAATGAAGAACACACTCAAAGGAATCACCAGTAGATTAGATGAAGCAGAGGATCGGATCAGTGATTTAGAAGACAAAGTAGCAGAAATCACCCAGTTGGAACAACAAAAAGAAAAAAGAATAAAAAACAATGAAAATTGTTTAAGAGACCTGTGGGACAACATCAAGCGCAACAACATTCACATCATAGGAATACCAGAAGGAGAAGAGAAGAAGCAAGGGATTGAGAATGTATTTGAAGAAATAATGACTGAGAACTTCCCTACCCTGGTGAAGGAAATCGACATACAAGCCCAGGAACTGCAGAGAGTTCCAAACAAGCTGAATCCAAACAGGTCCACACCAAGACACATCATAGTAAAAATGGCAAAGGTTAAAGACAAAGACAGGATCCTGAAAGAAACAAGAGAAAGACAGCAGGTTACATACAAAGGAACTCCTATAAGACTAACAGCTGATTTTTCTACACAAACTCTGCAGGCCAGAAGGGAGTGGCAGGAAATATTCAAAATGATGCAAAATAAAGGCCTACAGCCAAGATTGCTCTACCCAGCACGGCTATCACTTAAAATTGAAGGAGCGATAAAGAGCTCCTCAGAAAAGAATAAACTTAAGGAATTCATTACCACCAAGCCAGCATTGCAGGAAATGTTAAAATGGCTTTTTTAAACAGAAGAAAGAGGAAAACAAGAAAACCCAGGAAGATCAGGAATACAAATAACAAAATGGCAATAAATATGCACCTATCAATAATCACTTTAAATGTGAATGGATTAAATGCTCCAATCAAAAGACGTAGAGTGGCTGAGTGGATAAGAAAACAGGACCCATGCATATGCTGTTTACAAGAGACTCATCTCAGATCAAAAGACACACACAGACTGAAAGTAAAGGGATGGAATAGATATTTCATGCAAGTGGAAATGAGAAAAAAGCGGAGTAGCAATACTTATTTCAGACAAAATAGATTTTAAAATGAAGACTACAATAAAAGACAAAGAAGGACACTACAAAATAATAAAAGGATCAATTCAACAAGAGGACATAACCCTAGTAAACATCTATGCACCCAACATAGGAACTCCTAAATATATAAAACAGATTTTGACAGACATAAAGACAGAGATCAACAGCAACACTATAGTATTAGGGGACTTCAACACTCCGTTGTTACCAATGGACAGATCCTCCAGACAGAAAATCAACATGGAAACAGTGGCCTTAAATGACACTTTAGACCAGTTGGATTTAATTGATATTTTTAGAGCATTTCACCCCAAAGCAACAGAATATACATTCTTCTCAAGTGCACATGGGACATTTTCCAAGATAGACCACATGTTAGGACACAAAACCAGTCTCAATAAATTTAAGAAGATTGAAATCATATCAAGCATTTTCTCTGACCACAGTGCTATAAAACTAGAAATCAATTTTAAGAAGAAACCTGGAAAGCACACAAATAGATGGAGGATGAATAACATGCTACTAAATAGTGAGTGGGTCAAAAATGAGATAAAGGAGGAAATCAAACGCTATCTCAAGACAAACGACAATGAAAACATAACAACTCAAAATCTATGGGATGCAGCAAAAGCAGTCCTAAGAGGAAAATTCATAGCAATGCAGGCCTACCTAAAGAAACAAGAACAATCTCATATCAACAAACTATCTTTACACCTAAGGTAACTGGAGAAAGAACAGCAAAACAAGCCCAAAGGTAGTACAAGGAAGGAAATAATAAATACCAGAGCTTCTGCTAAATGAAATAGAGACCAAAAGAACAATACAAAAGATCAATGAAACCAAGAGCTGGTTTTTTGAAAAGATAAACAAAATCGACAAACCCTTAGCCAGAATCACCAAGAAAAAGAGAGAGATGACCCAAATTAATAAAATCAGAAATGAAAGAGGGGAAGTGACAACAGATGCCACAGAAATACAGGAAATTGTAAGAAAAGAGTATGAGCAACTATATGCCAACAAATTTGACAATCTGAAAGAAATGGATAAATTTCTAGAAGCTTACAAAATACCAAGTCTGAACCAAGAAGAAACAGAAACTCTGAACAGACTGATTACTACCAAAGAAATTGAGTCAGTAATCAACATGCATCCAACAAACAAAAGTCCTGGACCAGATGGCTTCACAGGCGAATTTTACAAAACATTCAAAAAAGAATGAATACCTATTCTCCTCAAACTATTCAAAAAAATACAGAAGGAGGGAAGGCTCCCAAGCACATTTTATGAGACCAATATTACTCTGATCCCCAAATCAGACAAAGATATTACAAAAAANCCCAAGCACATTTTATGAGACCAATATTACTCTGATCCCCAAATCAGACAAAGATATTACAAAAAAAGAAAACTACAGGCCGATATCCCTAATGAACATAGATGCAAAAATCCTCAACAAAATACTAGCAAACTGAATTCAGTGTCACATTAAAAAGATCATACACCAAGATCAAATGGGATTCATTCCTGGTATGCAAGGTTGGTTCAATATCCACAAATCAATTAACATACATCACATTAACAAAATGAAAAATAAAAATCATATGATCATATCAATAGATGCAGAAAAAGCATTTGACAAAATCCAGCAACCATTTATGATAAAAACTCTTAGCAAAGTGGAAATAGTGGGATCATATCTCAACATAATAAAGGCCACATATGATAAGTCCACAGCAAACATTGTACTCAATGGGGAAAGGCTAAAAGCTTTCCCCTTAAAATCAGGAACAAGACAAAGCTGCCCACTTTCACCACTTCTATTCAACATAGTTCTGGAAGTTCTGGCCACAGCAATCAGACAAGAAAATGAAATAAAAGGCATCCAAATTGGAAAGGAAGAAGTGAAATTGTCATTATATGAAGATGACATGATACTATAGAGAATCCCAAAGACTCCACCAAAAAACTGTTAGAACTGATAAATGAATTTAGTAGGGTAGCAGAATACAAAATTACCATTCAGAAATCAGTTGCATTTGTATACACCAATAATAAACTATCAGAAGAAGAAATCAGGAAATCAATCCCATTTACAATTACTTCAAAAATAATAAAATACCTAGGAATAAATTTAACCAAAGAAATAAAAGACCTGTACTCAGAAAATTATAAGACACTAAAAAGAGAAATCAAAGAAGATACAAATAAATGGAAATACATACTATCTTCATGGATAGGAAGAATTAATATAGTTAAAATGTCAATACTACCTAAGGAAATATATAGATTCAATGCAATTTCTATCAAACTATCAAGAACATTTTTCTCAGAAATAGAACATATAATCCTAAAATTTATATGGAGTCATAAAAGACCCCAAATAGCCACAGCAATCTTGAGAAATAAGAACAAAGCAGGAGGTATCACGCTACCCGACATCAAATCATACTACAAGGCTGCAGTAATCAAAACAGCATGGTACTGGCATAAAAACAGACACATAGATCAATGGAACAGAATAGAGATCTCAGAAATAAACCCATCCATATATGGTCATTTAATCTATGACATTGAAAACAAGAATTTACAGTCGAGTAAAGACAGTCTCTTTAATAAATGGTGCTAGGAAAATTGGACTGACACATGCAAAAAAAATGAAAATGGACCACTTACTTACACCATATACAAGAACAAATTCAAAATGGATTAAA
>NW_017732264.1:588029-596062 GCF_001890085.2 Hipposideros armiger
AAGAACAAATTAACATATGGGATTACATCAAACTTAAAAGTTTTTTCACAGCAAAGGAAATCATCAATAAAACAAAAAGGCAACCTACTGAATGGGAGAAGATATTTGTCAACGAGATATCTGATAAGGGGTTAATATCCAAAATTTATAAAACACTCATTCAACTCAACACCAAAACAACAAACAACCCAATTAAAAAATGGGCAGAGGATATGAAGAGGCATTTCTCTAAAGAAGACATACAGATGGCCAACAGGCATGTGAAAAAAATGTTCAACCTCACTAATCATTAGGAAAATGCAAATAAAACCCACAATGAGATTCCACTTCACTCCGGTTAGAATGGCTATCATCAATAAATCAACAAACAACAAGTGCTGGCGAGGCTATGGAGAAAAGGGAACCCTGGTGCACTGTTGATGGGACTGCATTATTGGTGCAGCCATTATGGAAATCAATATGGAGGTATTTCAAAAAGCTGGAAATGGAACTACCGTATGACCCAACAATTCCACTCTTAGGTATCTATCCAGAGAAACCCAAGATGCTAATTCGAAAAAATATATGTACCCCTATGTTTATTGCAGTGCTAATTCACAATAGCCAAGACTTGGAAACAACCAAAATGCCCATCAGTAGATGACTGGATTAAGAAACTGTGGTACATTTACACAATGGAGTATTACTCTGCTATAAAGAATGAAATCATACCATTTGGGATGATATAGATGGACTTAGAGACTATTATGTTAAGTGAAACAAGTCAGTCGGAGAAAGACAAATACCATATGAGTTCACTTATATGTGGAATCTAAAAAACTGAATGAATGAGCAAAGTAAACAGAAGTGGTCTCAGAGATATACAGGAACAACTGATGGCTGCTAGTTGGGAGTGAGTGGGGATGAGGGAGAAGGGGAAGGGATTAGACAGCATAAGTACATAATTACAATATTGCCACAGGGACGTGAAAGACAGTTCGAGGAATATAATTAATAATGTTGTAAATATTTTGTAGGGTGTCATATGGTCACAAGTTTTGCTAGGGAGACCACATCATGGATGGGATAGAGGCTTGATCACTGCACTGTACACCTGAAGCTGATGTTGTATAATATTGTATGTCAACTATAAGTGAATATATATATATATACATATATAGTCATGGGACGTGGAGTATAGTGCGGGAGTGGAGTCAAGGGGATTGTAATAGATATGTATGATATTGGGGGGAGAAGTGGGGTGGCAGATTGGGGAGGGGTGTTGTCACCTCGAGGGGTAAAATGTATAACTATTGCACTGTGTGTACAGCTGAAACCAATTCTAAAAAATGTGTATTTCACAATAAAAAAAAAAGAATGTGTGTTCTGCTTTATTTGAACATAGTGATCTATAAACACCAATTAGGTCAAGTTTTTTTATAGCATTTAGATTTTCTGTCTCCTTACTGTACATTTGACTAGTTGTTCTTTCAATTATGTAGGGAACAATTGTTCTATCAGTTACTCATAGAATAACTATGAGCATAGATGTATTTATTTCTCCCTTGGTAAGTTTTCACTTCAGGTATTTTGAAACTCTGTTATGAGGTGCATATCAATTTATTATGGTAGGTCTTCCTTATTGAATACCACACTTAAGATTATGGGACATTGCTCTTTAAAGGTACTCCTTGTCTTAAAGTCTATTGTGTTTGATTTGAATAAAGCTACTCCATTTTTTTATGGTTATTCTTTGAATGATTTTTTTCCATCCTTTTAATTTCAGTGTGTTTCTTAGCAATTTGACTATGATGTGCCAAGGTGAAATTTGTTTTGATTTATTCTGCTCTAATTTTGCTGAAACTCTTGGTTTTGTATGTTTTTCACCATAGTTGGTAATTTTTATTATTTCTTCAAATAATTTTCAGTCCCATTCTCTGTCTCTTCAGAAAATTTAATTGTATTCATGATAAACTACTTGGTATTGACTCTGATACTTTTTTCAATCTGTTTTCCTTTATTCTTTAGAATGCATGTTATCTATTGGTCTATCATCAAACTCACTCACCCTTCCTTATGCCTATTGAATGTGATACAATGACTATGGCCAATTGACATCAGCCAGCCTGTGGACTGATGGAGTAAAGTTTAGAGTAGGCATGGCATCAGGGATAAAGACAATGCATTGACCCAAGAATATGCTCTCACTCACTAAGGCTGATCTTCCTACCAACCTTGACAAAAATCCAAACTGCCACAACAAACACTAATTCTGAGTCCCCAGTATGCTACATTCCTCAAGAGACCAAACAGCCATTTAATCACAAATTGATTATATTGGGCTCTTAAGAACTGGAGTAGGAAGAAATTCACTATAACTGAATCAAAACATATTAGGGGTATGAATTTGCCTTTCTTGCCTATGGTGTCTCAAGCAGCATTTCTATCTGAGGGCTCATATGTAATTGATCCACCAACAATAGGATTCTGCATAATATCACATCATACTAAGGAATTTACTTTACACCAAAAGAAGTACGGTAATAGGCTCCAATGGATTCACTGGTTTTATCATATGCTATATACTCTGAAGCTGCCAGCCTGAGCAAGAAAGATAATAGGCTTTTGAAGGTATATTTGAGGCTACAGTTTTGAAGTAATGGCACTCCATCCTTTACGATGTAGAGTGCACATTAAACCAATACTTATTACACAGTGCTATGTCCCTCGTAGGTAGAATGCATAGGTCTAAAAACCAAAAGTGGCCCCACTTACTATCATTCCCAACAACCTACTGGTGAATATATGCTGACTGTCTGATCGTTTCTAATTTCTGTGATCTACAGGTGCTGGTTCCAAGAGGGGGATGAATCTCATTAAACTTTATCTACAGCTACTACTCAGTCACTTTGGACTACTTGTGCCAAGAGACCAGGGGTCAAGGAATGAAAATTCTAATCCCTGCAGGGGTAATTAACACTGATATTCAGAAGGAGGTAAGGCTGCTGTTAAACAATGTGGGGGGAATAATACATCTGACACCCAAATGATCAAGTAGAGTTCTTCTTGGTACCTTCTGCCCAATTTTGATAGCAAATCAACAAGTGTAGCGGTCATGATCTGAGTAAGACATGATAAGCGGGAGCTCAAAATCCCTCAGGGATAAAGTTCTGGAAGATTCCACCAGAAGAGATGCTAACTGAGGGATAGGAAAATCTAGAATGACTGTAATTGAGTAAAATGATCATTATCAATTGTAGTCCAGCGTGCATCTGCAGCAGCAGGGGCCATATTTTATCTTACCAACCTTCCTCTTGTAAGAGCTTTGGGCACCTTAGGAAGTGGCCAAACAGAATCTAAGAAAAGCTTTTTCTAGGTGGGATGAACTTATAGGAATCAAGTGGATCCTAACAATGCAGCTGTAGACTATTCAGAACCAAAGCATTCATCCTCTAGCTGCCAAGCATGTTGCCTGCTTACAGTTCACCACTGAGTCCCTCCCTGGAAATTGCACTTATCCCAAAGGAGCTGCTTGCCCAAAGTTACACCCTCAAAGTCAGCCTGCATAGCAACCCATTGATTTAATTAAACAAAGTCCCAGCTCCCTTGCTTTGAGGTGAGACACCTTTAAAATGCCATCTCTGTGTCACAGCATTCCATGGGACTCAGCGGAGGCCTTTGTAATGTCTACACCACAGATTAACCTCTTGCTCTGACCAATCCTGTTTTCCTTACTCCTTTACAGGTGGTATACCTGAGATCAATTCCTACTTGCACTCAAAGTTCCATCTTAGATTCTGTTTCCAGGAAATCTAGCCTATGGCAGTTTAATAATTGCTTTTTCAGATGAATAAAAGTACTGAACTATAAATGTGAAATGGCTATCACAGCAAATAGTTAAAAGGAAAGGGGAAAAAAATATCTAACTTCTCTCTCAGCGCAGTCAGTCTTCCTTCCCTCACTACACTGTAGCTATTGTTCCCAAGAATACTGCCCAATAAATGAAGTGAATGTAAATGTCCATCCCAGAGTTTGTTGCCTGGGGAACCTGACCTAAGGCAACCCTGAAATATAGATATTGACATTTTACTCATTAGTGAACTGAGACTCAGAGAGATGAAGTAATTGGCTCAAGGATTACACAGCAATAAGTAATGGGGCCAGTAATTCAAACCCAGGTAAGCTTGATCCCAAAGCCATATGCCTTTGACAACATCATACTCTGTTTCATCTTTTCTCTAACTGAACATTACCTAACTAATAAAAGAATCTGCAGCCTTTTCTGTTTGCTTTAAAGTAAACCTTCTCAAGCTGACAGGTCTATCAGAGCTTGTCACGTACAATTTAATACCATGCAGCCTGGTTGGGGCTTGACAGACTTACAGTAAAGCCCAAATGGATACGATGCCATTATGCATTTAATGTACGGCCCACATGGAGCCACCTGCCACGTTAAATACTTAATACCAGTCAAATTTATTTACAGGATCAACTTGCTCCCCTTCAGCTATTGCCTTTTATCCTTTAGGCTGAAGCCTCTGGAGCTCTTTGGGAACCTGGCACTTCATCCACCTAGGGTGATCCATCGCCAATGGTGACAGTTTCTAGTCTAGAGTAAAAACTATTTATGAAGAGAAATAGGCCCCGAGGAACTTTAGGATGAGAGAAAAGAGATGAAATACAAAAAGATGTTGCTATAATGTGAAGCTTGTAGAAACAGATAAAAGCGTTCTTTTCTTCCAATCTCTTTTGTCCTACATCAAAATGCTATTTGTGTTGGCCAAAGTCACTTGAAGACTGATTTTAAATCTATCAGCTTTGCTTTTTTTCACCTTTTAAAATATGATTGATAGGGGAGCAGAAGTGGAGAAGTTTAGGGGGATAGGACCTGCCTCAGCAGCCCAGCTGGGTTTTGGCAATCACTCCAGTAAATCTTGGCTAAACCTGAAATTTTTTTTGTAGGACTTCAGTTGTAACATCTTCCATCCCCAGTTTTGGAATCATCCGCATTGTTTTTTCTCCAGACACATCCATATGACTTCTATGTTGTCCTGTTGTTAGAAACACATTTAATGGACACAAAGACAAGCTGGAGCATGTCCAAAGGGGAACAGAAGGAGGGATGAGAGGTCTGGGGTGCAGGCCACGTGAGAAGCAGCTGAAGGACACAAAGATGTGTAGACTGAGAAGATCTAAGAACAGGGCACTGTTGTGGAAAGGGTGGTTATCCTAGTCCTAATACTGTCCTCATCTGCCCCACTCAAACCCTTTTTACAGATCATTCCCTGTCCAAAAGGGTTCTCCTTTATTCCTACTCCAACCTCCTGCTTAATTCACAACTCATCTTCAGTTCTCAATTTAAATATCACTTCCTCAGGAAGTGTCTTTTCTGCCACTATCACCCGTATGACTGCTAAGACCATCAGAGTTGGTCAATTTGCCTATTATATGACCTCATAAAACCCCTGTAGTTTTACTTCATATTACTTATTACAATTTGAAATGTTATTCTTATTATGTGATTTTTTTCAAATTACTATCAATTTCACCCCATATATTCTAAAACCTATCACAGCATAAACCAGTGCTATTTCGCTTATTATTGCATCTTTGGGGCTTTGCATGGGCATTCAATAAATACTTTTTCAAAGAAAAAAACACATAATAGATGAATGAATGGATGAATGGATAAGTGACTTATATAAATAAACATATCTAAAAAAACAGGCAGTAGAAAGAGCCATGTGACATTTCACAAAAGAAAAACTTTAGTATAATCAGAGTTATTCATCAGTGAATCTGCCTACATATGTGAGATTAAACTCCTTGCCATGGAAAGTACTTCAACAGCAGAGGCTAAGATTCACTTTTGAAATATATATATATATATATATATATATATATATATATATATATATATATATATTAAACTTGAACCCAAATAATTGCTTCTTAATGTAATATCTTAGGGTTTTAAGATTCTGTTAATGTTACCTTCTTTCCTTTTGCTTCTCTGTAAAGTCATCCATTTGTGTTAGATTTTAACTGACAAATTCAATGACCACCTAACAAATCTCTCAGCATTTATAGTCATGGCAAAACAAACTTGCCAGATCCCATCAGAAATCAGCAGAAAAGGTGATTTGCTCATTGGAAGACTACTCTTTTGAGATTTATTTATGAAAAAGTAATTCCCCATATCCTGTCCGTCAATCCTCTCTTTTGGGCATAGCAGGTGGCTTTGTATATTGAATGTTTAAAACATCGTTTCTGGTGATTTTCCACTCCCCTAGGAATGGTCACATAGTTATTAAAGTGATACATAAAAATAGCAAAATCAATAGACAGTCAAGAGTGATATCTAGGGGGAACTCTATTTCCAGTCTAGGTTTACATATTGAACACAAAAGAAACAAAAAAAAGTGGAATACTAGCTAGAAAGTTTTTAAAATAAACTAATAAAAAATATAAATAAAAATAAGAAAAATTTTACAACCAGGGAGGCAGATTTTGACTCAACATGAAGAAGTCTTTCCATATTGTAAGTAATGAGCTTCCTGTTGAAGGGAATGCTTACGTGGCCGCTGACTGACACCTGGTAGAGATGCCGCAGTGAAGATTCACACATTGAATTGGTTTTGAGTCACTATGTTGTTTAACCATCTTTCCAATTCTGAGGTTCTGGGATCTTGTCACTTTAGCTTGGAAAGGAGATACATAAGCAATTGAGAACTAAGATTGGACCCACGTGGTACCAAACAATCCATAAACTCAATTATTTTCCTGAGCAAAGGAAATGGTCATTCAGGGAAAATGATCTGCCTGCTGGCCTAGCCTAGAAATACCATTTTTCCATCTAACAGATAAGGAAGTGGGTACTCAGACAAGACAAAAAAACTTCTCCAAGGATATATGTGATAGAATTCCAGGATGATAACTCTGGTTATTTCTGACTCCAAAGTCCAAGCCCTTTGCATAACATCTAATTAAGTGATTATAAATGAAATTCAGTATTGATGATGGAAACCAAATGAGTAATACTGTCTTGTTTATAGGATATCAGACATTCATCACATAAACTGGGAAGAGAGGGAAAATGATTTACGAGCAGGGTCCATGGCCCCGAAAGAGGGAGACCTCAAGAGGAAAGCAGGCATCCTAGACCCTGGGGCTCAGGGGAAAGGAGTCTGTATGGCTGCTCCTCTTAACAGGGAATCAGGGGGCGAGGCTCAGCAGACCTGGCCAGGAGGTATCCAGGACAGAGCACTGTCCTCAGTGGCAATATACAGTCAGGACACAATCATCACATCTAAAGGAAACTGAAATTGAGTCACCAATGCAAATAGGGCAGCAAACAGTAGCAGTAAGGAATCAAAGCCACATGAGAAGAGGTTCAAAGTAGATGGTGGGGAGAAAGCCAGGGTTGATTCTAGTATGTGAAGCACAGACAGCTGCAGGGGGTCAGCTCTGGTTTCCACAGCTATAGACATGCATGAGCGGGGTAGGCAAGAGACAATCCTGGGGAGTGCTAAGCAGAGAAACTAAGGCAGGAGGCAGTGTGCATGGGCAGGGGCCTGAGGGAGGGGGGAATTTATCAGTGGTTTGGGAAACCAACTCTCCTCATCGCGCTGATCTTATTCCTTGAAACTCATTTTATTAAAAATCTGGGCAATACTGTAATACTTGCATATTCTACCATAAGAAGAGTCTGAGGCTGCTGAGCAACTAAAAATTTATCTTCCACCCTGGTCAGGATCAGTTCAAGAGCAAGATAAGCTGGATCTGCAGGGAGAGTCACCAAGGATTCCAGACAATTATCACCAGGAAAAGCAGCAGCTTTTTCTTAACGTGGTACAGGATGGCTTTACATATATTTTAATTATAGTGGCTAGTATCAATCTCAACAAATAATACATATGCCCTAAGTTATTATAATACTGGGAAATACTACAATAGGGTTGTTTTGTTTCTGTCTTTGTTTTTGGCTATTATTATTGCTATTTTGTTTTTAAGAGGAATATATATATATATATATATATATATATATATATATA
>NW_017732264.1:596083-598641 GCF_001890085.2 Hipposideros armiger
CTAGGAGTAAAACATTTTCTTCAAACCCTGGTATATGTATAGCATTGTTTGTATTTATTTGTCTATCTGTTTAGGTTTGTTTTGTGAATTGTGTGCATATTTTCTACTTAATTAACTGGGCTTTTGATTCTCCTGCATCTGGCATGAGGGTTGTGATGCCACATAACATGCTGAAATCAGAAAAGAAACAAACAATGAAAAAGCAAACAAACTCTGCTCAGAATCTGAAAGGAGCCATTACTCGTCACTAAAGACTGCCTGATGATTTGTGCTCATTTGTATGGGCAAAAGACTCCGTGTGTCCAAATAGAGATCACAAACTATTGTATCCAAATCAGTACGGGCTTGGCTTCACTACCAGAATGCAAATTACGTTATTTGCTACCATTGTGCGTCAGTTAAAGATAAAATGTGTATTCCTATTGCAATATGTTTCTACTGGCATAACATCTGGGCCAACCTAAAATGCATGGACCAGGTTCCAAAGATGTTGCCTGCTTAGATGCAGGAGGTAGGAAGCCTTGGCCTCTTGGGGAGGCTGGGGAACATCTCTGGCAGCAGTAGAACCATGTCTACCAACGTGTATTGCAATATATTTTCTAAAAGAGAATGTATCTTTACTTTGTCCCTCTTCATTTTTGGATCTATGCTAATACCACTACTATATCCACAATCACCAAGATTCATAGCTTAACATAGAGCATGCTTTTTCTCCCACCCACTCTCGTGTCACTCTACAATCTGATATCAATCCCATAGATTTCAGTTGGCTGTATTTGTTACTGAAGTTTACTTCATCATTCCTATAGTCCCTGCCTGGATTTATATCCCCTATTCCCATCAGTCTAAAATATTTCAATAAATTGATGTCCATCCCTACTCTGGTTCTACCTCCTGTAATCATTTTTCCATTATACACACACACACACACACACACACACACACACACACACACACAGATACACATGCATATATATGTACATATCCACACTTATATACACAGGTAATCACATTTGCCTTTGTAAATCAGCTGATCATGGCATCTCCTTCTCTCAAACACTTGATGGCTTCCCCAGTTAAAGATGTGGTGCCATGAGTATGTTATCTGAGACTCCATGTCCCGCCTTCTTGTCCAGTTTGTCTGGGAAGCTCTTTCCCTCTCCAAACTCATTCTTTCTAGTTGTTTGCTACTCATTTTTCAAGACGCAGCTCAATCATTTCATCCTCTCTGAAACAGCCACCTAAACATTCGAACAGAATCACTTGTGTAATTAGTTTCATTTATACTAGCTATCTCCATTATTCCACTTATCTCCTTTTTTAACACTATTTACATATTTAGTCACCAAACACTGTCAGAGTATGTTTTTGAAGATAATTGGTGTTATTTCATTTTCTCTATCTTCAAGATTTAGTACATGAATAGGTGGCCAATAAATGTTTTGTAATGAATGGTGAATCAATTTTTAGGTACACATTTAAGTAAAAATTCGGGGGGAAAGAAAAACACTATTTCCTCTAAAATATTTAGCTGAATGAATATAATTCTTACAACTCCTCTTTGATACTGGATATAGCAAATTCTTACTGACATATTCGTATAGCTGCATCTCTCTGATAAAAAAAATTATGTGCATTTGAAATCATTCTTAAGCCTTCACAGCATTATGCAAGTAAATAAATGGCATTGCCAATATGTGTCCCTTAATGAAAAAAAGTAAAATACAGAGACCTACAAAGTTTCACCCTGCTTTACTGAAGCAATTTAATAGTGTTATGACTTACCCTCTGACTTCAGTGATTTTACTTGAATAAATAGGGTAACTGCTGTACAAATAAGCTCTTGGCCATTTAAAATACTATAGTGGAAGGCTGACCTAATAGCATTCACTCATCAGCATTTATTAGACATGTGCTATAGAGACAATGTCTAGTCTATGAAGAAAAAAAGTACAACATTTTAGTTGCAACGCTTGAGATTACAGTCTATTGGGGTAGACTGACCTCTAATTTAATACTGACAATATTAGAGAATGAGAGCTCTAACAGGGGAGATGAACAAATTATTCAAGGAGCACAAGGATGGTGAGATCAAGTCAACCTGATGGTCCTGGAATGAAGGGTTAGGGCATAGGTTTTAAAAAATAAATAAAAGTTTGACAAGCAAAGAAAAGGAAATTGGGGCTGGCCGAGTGGCGTGATGGTTAAGAACTGGCTTGGGATGCCAGAGGGCCCTGGTTCGGATCCCACATATGAGGGCAGTGTCACTGCCCTCCACAGCTAAGATGCTGAACAACAGCTTAACCTGGAGCTGGGCTGCCGTGAGTTGCCCTGACAGTGTAGGCTGTAGCCCCTGCTGCACTGGGTTGTCATGGGCTACTGTGCGTAGCCAGCAGCCAGCATGAGCGGCCAGCAGCCGCAGTGAGCAGCTGTCCAGAAGCCAGCAACTGAACTGCCTCGCCGGGGAAGAGCGCAATGATGGTGCCAACTTGGGCCAGTGAAGCAACGTCCTCCACAACTAGACTGAAGAACAAAACGACAGCAACTTGTCTGTTCCC
>NW_017732264.1:606200-607535 GCF_001890085.2 Hipposideros armiger
TATTACTAATATCTGCCAGCCAACCCAATTCAGAACATATTTGATACCTCCATTTTCCTCACCACCCACTACCCAAAGCAATCAGCCTTAAATTCAGCTCTCACATTTATTTTTTTTTAAATCTTTCAAAACAATCTCAATGTTGTGACTGCTCTCGTTAAGCCTTCATCATGTTGAGGCTTGACTGTGGTGACAGCCTGCGTTATAACTGTCTTTTGGCCTCCATCCTCTACATGGTGGTCAGTGTTGTATTTCTAAAGTAATGATCTGGCCACATCACTTTTCATGTTGCAATGACTCTGTCTATACTGCCTTCAGAATGAAATCCAACTAACACAGGATGGCATTCAAAATTATTTACAAACCTCTTTTCCAGTGCAGACCCCTCACACACATACCCACACACTCACATTTAACAACCAGCCCTTCCTGAGGATGCCTTGTAGTTTCCCATTTTGAGCATGTGCAAATGCTATTGCTTCTACCTAGAATCCCCTGCTTCTGTGTGAAAGTCACATAATTATCCTGCAGAATTCATCCCATATGCCACTTCTACCTAGAAGATTTGTGCAAGTCTCCCTGGACCAATTTGGGCACTCAATCAGGGGCAGTAAACAAAAGAGACAAAGGGTAAATAGAGGCATGGATAGATAAGGCGCTCTGGGAGTTCATGGATATAAAACATATTATACTAATTTGACTTAAATAATAGTTCAGCATTGAAGTAGCTTCCTATTGCTGTCATAAAATTACCACAAAGTACTTACTTAAAGCAACATGCATTTATCGTTTTACAGTTTTGGAGGTAAGAAGTCCAAAGTGGGTCTTACTGGGTTAAAATCAAGGTGCTGACAAGGCTGAATTCCTTCTGGAGACCCCAGGGCAGAATCTATTGTATTGCCTTTTTCAACTTTTCAAGGATGCTTGCATTCCATGGCTTGTAGCTAAGCAATACAGCATCTTCTTATGTCTCTCTGATTCCAGCCTCCTCTTCTACCTTCTTCTTATACTTTAAAGGGTGCCTGTGATTACACTGGGTACACCTCGATAATCCAGGCTAATCAATTACTCTTAAAGTCATCTCATTAGCACCCTTAATCCCTCTTGCTATGTAATGAAATATAGTCTAGGTATCAAGGAATAGGGCATAGATATCTTTGGAGGATTGGCATTATTTTGCCTACCACAGGCACTGAAGGAATAAAAATTACATTTTGTCTCTCCTTTCCAGGTGTTGAAAAATGTGAGCAAAACTTTGCCCTTCGATCTGCTTTCCTTTGATGATGCATAAGAAGAAAATTATCTAGGAAATTGCCAGGTCAAGCAATAAAAAAA
>NW_017732264.1:610040-614056 GCF_001890085.2 Hipposideros armiger
AAAGTTTCCATTGTGCATGCAAGATGAGTAAGTTCTAGAAATCTGCTGTCTAACATTGTACCTGTGATAATAATAGTGTGTTGTGCACTTAAAGAGATGTTAAGAGGGTAGATCTCATGTTAAGTGTTCATGTTAATTATTTTAAGTCTGAAATCACATCTGACTTTGCTTTCTCTGAATGTCTCCAATTTATACAATATAACATATGTCCTATCACAATTAAAATCTGTCCTTGATGAAAATGAAAACCTAATATTTTGTGGTAAGTGGCTTTCTGGAAAATGGAAAAGCCAATAATGAAAGTGGATACAAATGACTGTTCCATGGACACATCCTCTTAAAAAGTGGAAAGATGTAACTCTCTGAAACTTACTACAGTCTGCATTTTTCCAATTACAAAGTAACATATTTGACTGAAATTATATTCTTTTTTAATAATTAGTGACTTGGACATATTGGGTTCATGTAATTTTGATTACTTATGGAGAGTCTATTTCCCTGAATATCTTTCCACCTAACATTTCTTGGTAATAATAGAAATGTCACATTGCCTTTTAAATTATTTCAACCACTGTTAAGTCAAAGAACATTAGGAGAGAACAGAAGATCAAAGTTTGAAACCCATGATCAGTTAAAGTTACACACAGGGACATACACACACACAGAGTTTCCCAGGCTCGTGACTTTTGTCTTGCCCCTTTCACCCAGGATGACATATCCAATAAGAGAATTTGAAGTACACAACCCTATTTATTATTATTATCTTGCCATTCATTAAGTAGTCAGTAATTTCTATGTGCTTAACAATGCACTATAGGCTGAGGAAATTGTAAATTTCAAAGCAGAGTCCCTGTGGTGCTGGATTTTGTACCAGACTGGAATTTGTGGCTGAAATGGCTGGCCTCTGGATANCGTCCTCCACAACTAGACTGAAGAACAAAACGACAGCAACTTGTCTGTTCCCCTTCCCCCAATTCCCCAGCGCTGTTCCCATTCCCCCAATTCCCCAATAAAAATCTTAAAAAAAAAAAAAAAAGGAAATTGATATTTCAGAAACAAGTTACAGTCTTTGAAGTCAAAAGCATATGAATGAGCCCAAGTTGAACTCCCAGATAAGAGACAGCATCAACCAGCAAGCATATGTTTGAGCTATCTTGGACATGCAATCTAGCCCAGCTGATGGTTAAACAACTAGTAAGTAGCAAAACTAGAACTTAAACACAGGCCTTATGACTCTATGTTCAGTGCTCTAGTCTCTGCTGTACTGCTGCCTGCCAAATGGAATTAGATTATGTAACACACAGAGTTTAAGACCAGTATGGCAGAGTAGTTAAGAGCTCATATTACCAAGTTACCCAATCTTGGTTTGGAATCTCAGCTCTGCCACTGACTAGTTGAGAAGACTTAGATAAGCTTATTACTATTCTGGACCTCAGTTTCTCCATTTATAAAATCGAGTTAATAATAAACTCTACCTACCTCATAGGATTATTATGAGGGATAAATAAGTTAATGAATATCATATCCCTGGCATATAAGCACTCAATAAATTACAGGTATTGTAAAAATACTACTATCTTAAGATTTTTAGTCTTTATTACTCTCAACCTTGTCTCTAGTTCATTTTCTACCACTATGATCTCAAAGACTATAAAGTCCTTCACTTCTAAATAGCCTCAAATGTTTATTTGTTTCTTGGACACACCATCAGCAATTATCTCACAGCCAAATGCATCAACTTGACTTTAGTGAATTCTACCAATATTACACATATTGCAAGAGACTGAAAATTCATCTAGATAACACAAAACCAGTGTTCATTATAGCTTTAATTAAATTCCATTGGGGTGTTTTATCTATCCACTTATCTGTCTTTGAAGTCTCCTATAAGGTCAGAAACTTTATCTGGCCATAAAAACTAAATAGATTTCGATGACTCTGTATCAGAAAACACTGATGTGATTTCCTTATCTCTGTGAAATAGCCTTTTCTCTATACATACCTCTAATGACTACAGGAAGCAGTTTTGGTTGTATTGTCCTCAATTTGCTTTTGAGTAATTTCTTTTTTTTTCATGTCAGCTTTTCTGCTAAAAACTCAGTTTGGTCTTCCATGTAGATACATGATTTTAAAAAGCAATAGGGGAAATCTTTGTATCTTTTGATCTTTAGGATACTGCATAAAATATTGTTAAATTCACAATGCCCTCTCTACTTGTAGTATTTAATATTACCATCTGGAAACTTCTGAGAAGTAGGTAAAGACTAGTACTATATGTTTGAGCACATGACATACTTCATATGCCTGAGGGAAAACAAGGAAACAATAATCTTTCCATCCTGGACTTCCTTTAGTTAGCTGCAAAGCATCACTGTCCATCGCTGGAACCACGATAACATAAGATCCACCTCATATTTGCCTATGCTAATACCCCCACACAGAGGGCCCTGCTCCTCCTCTTCATATATACAAAATCTTGTCCCCTCTCCAAGGCCCAGGTAGAAACCTCCCATTGTTGAGATCCTTCTCTTCCTCTTTTGAGCTACAATGACATGTATATGCAGTACTCATTGGGCAGCCATTTGTTGTTTTGGACAATATTTGGTTTAGTTTTTGCCAAAAATCAAACTGTCCTATAAGCAGGTTCCACAATACTATATGCGTACAAGGAGATCGTGTCTTAGAATTTTAGAATGTATTTACTTGAAAAGCAATAGGAACCATGTCATCGTAAGAAGAACATGGACTTAGGCATTGCCTAGAATTGAAGCTCAAAGCTCCCACTAAAAACGTGTGCGTTTTGGGAATGTAACCTCCTCATACGTCCACATCAGTAAAATGCTGTGAGGGAGGCAACAGAAAAAACTCACTGAGGCAAAGTGTGCAATAAGTACAGCACTTAATATTTGCTCAGTAACATCTCTTTATCTTCCTTTTGTCTTAATATTTTGCTAAAAGAAAGATACAGAATTCAAGTGCATATCATTTACTCGACAAGGTTATTTTCTGTGTAGTGACAAATGACCACCACACATGTCACTATTAACGGAGATCTTCAGGGCCTTTGTGTCATTAAGTATTTCTCTCCCTTGTACATAGTACAGCTCTCGCTTATTCTTTTTCTTTTCTTTTCTTTTCTTTTCTTTTTAGCTGAGCCATCCTGCCACCTGTTGGCAGCTCAGCGGCAGCTCAGCTCAGGCTGTGAATCGAACCAGTGACCCTGTTGCTCACAGCTCACACTCAAATGAGCGCTGCCTATTCTTTTAAAGAAATGCTCACACATTTTCTCTCTTCCTCTTATAATTGTATTTAGAAAACAATAGACAAGAAACCATTGAATTATAAACAAAGGATTAGAAGCATCAATTCATAGGCTTAAAAAAATTACAAATTTCCAATAAACAGGAAAAGAAGCCCAATCTCTATGATAACTTCAATACCCAAATTAACACATTTGAATCTTTTTTGTTTACCATTTTGGCCAAGTTTTAAATAAAAGTGTTAGCAAGAAAGGGGCAAACTGGGCATTATTTTACAAAATTGAGGAATGAGCATTTATATCACCATTGTGAAATGCGATCCGTATCTGTTAACATAATGATATGTATATCCCATAACTATAAAATTCCACCTTCATATAAATATAAATATAAAAACACTCTATGAAAATATTTCCACAAATGTATAAAGAAGTATATTTAAGAATACACATTGCAACACTGTTTGTAATAGCAAATAGTCTGAAACAATGCAAATGCCCATCAGTAAGAGAATGGTTAAAGAAATGATAGTATACACATACAATGAAATGCATCCAACCATTAAAAAGAATGGGGCATATACTGACATTATATCTACAATACCATCTATACAGAGGGTGCCAAAAAAATGTATACACATTTTAAGAAAGAAAAAAAAAAGTATTAAAATTGTAATACGTAATATATACTGGTAACAAAAAGATAAATTACAAGTCATGTTTGACTTCTGCAATTATAAGAGGTGCTCAAAGTGGT
>NW_017732264.1:614841-617001 GCF_001890085.2 Hipposideros armiger
TCAACTATAATTATATATACATATAACCTCGGGACATGGAGTAGAGAGCGGGAACGGATTCAATGGAATTGTAATAGATAAGCATGATATCGGAGGTGGGAGGGCAGTGGATGGGGGGGAGGGGGGTTGTTACTTTGTGAGGGTGAAAAGGGTAATTATTGCATTGTTCTGTACAACTGAAACTAACAATAAAAAAAAATTTAAAAAAAAGCTCTGCCTCTGTATTGAAAGCGCTTAGTCCATTACCATTCAACATATTTTGATATGGTTTGAAGTACTTATGGTTTTCTATTTATATTCTCTGTTGTTTTTCTACTGTTACAACTTTGCTGCCATATTTTGGATTACTGAAATACTTTTTAGAATCTTATCTATTGATGTAAGCTATATTTCTTTGCATTATTTTATAATGGTTGCTCTAAAGGTTATATTATACATCATTAACTTTTCACAGTCCACTTAAGAGTTAATTTTGTATCATTTTACATCAAATGTAGAAAACTTTTAACATATAGTTCTGTTTACAGTCTCTTCCCCCTTTATGTTATAGCTTTTGTGTGTAATACATTTACACATGTTACAACCAGCAATACAATGTTGTCAATTTTGTTATACAATTATATATAATTTAAAGAAATTAAAAGGAAAGAATAGTCTTTCAAGAATAGTTATCCACATGTTTACCATTTTTCATATTCTTGATCCCTCCCTAAAGACATATGTTTTCTATCTAGCATAATTTTCCTTAAGCTTGAATAAATTCCTTTAACATTTCTTTTATGGCTGCACTAATGGCAACAAATTATTTTAGTTTTCTTTTATCTGAAAATGTATTTATTTACTTTCATTCTTGAAGAATATTATCAATGATATACTCTAGATTGACTTTTATTATTTTCTTTCAGTCATTTAAAGATAGTTTCCCAATTTGTTAAGGCATCCAATGATTCTCATGAGAAGTCAGTCATCATTCAATTCTTCATTTCCCTGCATGTAATGTGAATTTTTTCTCTGGCTATTTTCAAATCTTTCCTTTATATTTTATTTTCATCAGTTTATACATGCTGTGACTAGATCTTTTTTGTATTCATCATAATAAATTCACTGAGCTTCTTTTATGTCTTTTATCAAATATAAGAAATTATCAGCTGTTGTTTCTGCAGATATTGTTTCTGTCCCATTCTCTCTCTCCTCTTTTTCTGGAACTCCTGTTTCCATGTAAGTAAGAGCTTAGACATGCCCCTAATGTTCTGTTCATTACATTTTCTATTTAATTTGCCCTGTTCATCATACTAGATAGTTTTATATTATTATAGCTTCAAATTCACTGAATTTTTGGCACCTCCATTCTTTCGTTAATCTTACCCAGTGATTTTTTTTTAATGTCAATTACTGTATATTTCAGTTCTTCTCTTTGATTCTTTTTTGATAGTTTTTGTTTCTCTCCTGAGATTTTCTCTTTTTATTCAACAAGCATTTGCTTTTACACCTTTGAGCATAACTATAATAGCTGGTGTATTAGCTTCCTACAGCTGCTGTAAGAACATATTAAAACTGGTTGGCTTAAACTGCAGAACTGTATTGTCTTACAGATCAAGGTGTCAGCAGGGTTAGTTCCTTCTGAGGGCCGTGAGGGAGAATCTGTTCCAGGCCTCTCTCCAGCTTCTGGTGGTTTCCTGGTATCTCTGGCGTTCCTTGGCTTAGAGATGTATCACCTCTATCTCTGCTTTCATGTTCACATGGTGTCCTCCATGTGTGCATGTCTGTCTGTCTCCAAATTTCCCCTTTTTATAAGGACACCAGTCATTAGATTAGGACCTGTTCAAATGACCTCATTTTAAATTGATTACCTCTGTAAAGCCTCCATTTCCAAATAAGGTCATATTTTGATGTTCTGGGAGTTACTTCAATAGATGTTTTTGGGGGAATGCAATTCATCCCATAACAGCTAGCTTGAAATTGTTATCTGCTAATCACAATATCGGGATCATCTCAGAGTGTTGATTAAGGTTGTTTTTCTCTACAGAATATATCATGTTTTAATATGTCAAGTGATTTCAGATTGTATTCTGGAATTATAAATATGTTATAAGACTTAATTCTGTTATCTTCTCTGGAGAGTGTCGCTGGGTGTGTGTGTGTGTGTGTGTGTGTGTGTGT
>NW_017732264.1:617756-624872 GCF_001890085.2 Hipposideros armiger
CCAAAGGGGTCGCAACCCACAGGTTGAGAACCGCTGCTCTAATAGTATGTACTGGCTTTACCAGCACCCTGCATAATATGTGAACAGCAGAATCAGTGCATGAGCTATTGCTTGTAGTAAAAAAACATATTTCAATTGCATTTTAACAAAATCCTCCAAAACTCTGTGACTAATATCAGAAGGGACCTGTACCAACTTCTTTGGGTAAATAACCAAATAACTGTCAAGACCCAGAGAAGAGCTTCTCATGTAGTACATTTAGGGCAAAAGTGCCTAGATACTCTCAAGAATAAAATCCATCATCGTCATTATGGTATTTCTACTGTACTCTCATGTGCAAGTTGTCTTTAGAAGATGAAAACAGAATGGATTTTTATTTGCTTTTCTTACAGTAGATCCTGACATTTCTCGAGAGTCATACATACTTAAACCCCAGAACCTTTGTGAACTCCTAAATTTATAAATAGATTGTTTTTCAGGCCCTCTCCTTTCCCTCAAATTATATTTATGTTGAGAATAATGAGCTCCCTGGCATAGCTTCAAATTTTAACCAGTTTTCAACATTTACTAAAGTTTTATCTCTCCCTTGTCAGCAATGTTTCATAAATAAAACATTTCTACAACCTTAAGAGAATTTATAAGTACATAAGGAGAAGGAGAGAACAATCCAGCTGCATTGAGATGTGATAGACTATCATCATTCACTATCTTAGTAATTCACAGCTCAGCATCCAGGTTTGTGCTTCAGCAAGGAAACAAATTGTCATTTTAGCACTTATCAAGTATTGTAATTACATTCTTTCTTCTCTGCGTCTTCTGCTTGATCATAAACTAAACTGTCATTGCAACTCTAGTACCTAGCAGAGCAGGCCTTCATTAATATTTGTTGAATGAATAAATGAAAAGATAAAACTGAGAACACTAAAACTCTACTGAATTTACACGTTAAAATAAAACCTCTGCTTTTCACTGTTAGTGATGGTTATGAGACCCTACATATATATGGGGAGGTGTGTGGGTATGCAGGTGTGGGTGTGTATGGGTGTGAGTGCGTGGGTATGGATATGGTGATAAAAATATATATGAGCATATGAACAATTTCACAAGCTATCAATGTCTTGGATGACTACGTTTTCTGAGACATGAGTTGCTTGTACCCTAAAAACCACTTCTGCCTTTGTGATGATCTACAATATTTTCTTGATATGCTTACCTTATTCACTGCACTATATATATATATATATATATATATATATATATATATATATATATAGCCTAGACAAACAAAGATACTCCCAGGGTAGTTTTATAGAAAACTCATTAAACTCTAAAATATTCTGAGATCTAATCACTGACATCTGATGAAAACTATTCCACTAACCAAAGACATGCCATTCACCAATCCACCACCACAAGAATACTGAATATTTTTTCTTCCATCATATCACATTCTTGGAACATTCATTTTTCCCCCACTGTCTAATGTATACAATTCAAACTTCTTAAATATCCATTCTCTTTGAGCCCAGTCTTCTGCTTCAACCATTCACTAGCTGAGTCACCTTGGAAAAGGTACTTACCTTCTCTAAACTTCAAGTCTCCACTTTCATAAGTGGAAATACTAGTATCTATGAATATCAAATATAAGCAAAATAAAACATGTAGGCAATCAATTACAGCTATTACAATCAATTACAGCTATTAATTTAATTATTACAATTTGTCTAATTTTTTTCACAAAGCAGTCTGAATTATGAGCCACTCCTCCAAAACGTGCCTTCTATCCCTCGCACAATTCTGAGAATTTAAACCAATGCTTTCTGACAGCTTTCTACAATGTCCGAAATGCTCTATATCAATATTTTCCTATATGAGAGCCACTAGCAGCATGTGGCTATTCAGCATTTAGAATGTGGCTGTGTAGCTGAAAAAGGAAAATTTTAATTTAATGTTAATTTATTTAAATATAAATCACCTCATGTCTCTATTGGCTATCATATTGGACAGCACAGATCTATAACGTCTCTGTAGAAAAATGTGATTCTTTCTTGAGATGCCCTATTTCCTCAACGTTAATGAACTATTGGGTTGTCTGAAAAGTCATGACATATTTTTTCTGTTTTTTGTTGCAAAAATGCATCATGACTTTTCCGACAACCCAATACTATTTCATCACTGCTACTAAGAAGCCTTGAATTTTTGTTTTGTTTTGTTTATTGCATGTAGAGTAGTTTTTGGTGGGGAACATTAACATCTCTCTCCACAGATGGATTATTTGTTTCATCCTCAGATAATACTTTGCTCATATCTCTATCAAATTTTTTTGAACTGTGTTGAAATTATTTACTTACATGAATCGTCATTAAAATTTTTCGAAGATAGGGTATGAGTTTCAATTTTTTCTATCTCCAATGTTGAGAGAAAGGGCTACATATAACAGAAACTCACCAAAGACGGGTATAAGGAAGGAATACAATGAGGAAGGGAGCAAGGAAAAAAGGGGAGACCTCAAGGTAGGCCAGCATAGAATATGTGTCATGGAGAAGGTGACTCTGAAAAGTACATTCAGTCACAACTATAATGAACCAACTTTGCTAATTAGGTTCCCAATTTTGAACAAATGCTATCTAGTATTTTCCATGAAGTTCTCATCTAAACAATAATTATCAATAGACAACTAAATATAATGGCACCTGGGTTTAGATTTTTTGGTGAGGGCTTTATTATAAGGAAACAGGTGATCAATATAAAATAAAAAACATTTGTCATTGCTCTTTAAAAGCTTCTGCTCATTAACACAGGTAACATTTGAGACTTCCCAGAAGGCCCTCAGTCAGGTTGTCACCAGAAAAATCATTGACACAGTGGACACAGTCTGCATGGCATTTTACAATTACACCTTTTTCACTTATACTCCATGAAAATTAAATTTCTTTGAGTCAATTCTGCACCCCACAGAAAGACCAATCTATAAAGCTGCTCTTCCCCAACAGGGAATGCTAAGAATAATGGATTTTCTCTTGAGATCCAATCAATAGCATTACAGTAACATGCAAATATTATGTTCCCATTATTACTGACTGAACCCTAACCCCAAATAATATTTTTAAGTTTCTCTAGAAATCTCCATAGCAATGAGCTCACTTAATAAAATTTAGGTACACTTATAAGACAAACACCAGTATGCAAAATTGGCTGGAAGGATTCACTCCAGCCAATAGGTGAACAATTCACTAGGTACAAACCCAGAAGAATGGCAAAGTGGTATGTTTATTTTTTAATTATTTGTATTCATCACATACTATGTTCAGGCTTAGACTAGGCATTGGAGACAGAAAGGAGAACAAGATACAGTTCTTGACCTTAAAGAGCTGACAGGCTAGTATGGAATTTAAAGTGAACAATTTAAATACAATATGATCAATATAACCATATGGAGTGAGGGTGGAGGAAGTCATAGGACATTTCTGAAAGCAGATAAAAGCTGGAATTCAAAGGATATTTAGGGTTTACCCATATGTGTTTGTATTGTATTGGAATAGGACAGGAGGTGGTAATGGCAGAGTGTTTTGAATTGAGTTTTCTATTCAGAGGGAATAATATGTGCAAGTCTTAGAAGGTGATACTCAGCCAGGCGTATGAACAAAAAATGAATAAGAAACAAAGAAACTATCCTTGGGGAACTCCCAGTCTGTATCTTCCCTATAAATGGATGAATTAAACTGTGACAAGCTGAGTTCTATAGGAGAAACTGGATTAAATTCTAGGGGTCTAACACTCCCTAGAAAGTCAAAAAAAGTTTTATGGAAAAATAAGGTAATATTTGACCTGGATCTTCCACCTTCTCCCAAGTGGATTCTTTCAGAAAGTTGGACAAAGTCCCTAACGTTTCTAATACACAAGTACCCTAAAATTGTTTCAGAATGATTTGAAAATGAACATAGGTTTCCAAAGTATGCTGAAAACAGAAAAAAGCAACCAACAGAATGAATAGTGAAGTATTCTTGTCGATGCCTGGCTCAAAAACATGAACTTGTGGAATCACAGAAATACAAAATAGCATAGGATCAGAAGTCAAATAATGACTCAGTTCATTTACTGAGTCATCCAACTGATATTTAGTGCAGGCCTACTCCATCACAGGTATTTTGGACACAGGGATATGTCCAAAGACACATAGATTGAAAAGTTAACACCTTCCTTCAAGGTTAACACAGCTAGTGCGGGGGGGAGTCATAGAAACACATGAAATACTATGGGATGAACATGTGCTGTGATGGAGGATGCGCAGGACACTCAGAGGCACTTAATCAAGCTTTTGAGAAGGGAGAGGAGCAAAGTTAGGCAATTAGGTCAGAGAAAGTTTTCTGCAGGAGATACTAACATAAAGGAACTTGAAGTCTTGCAGGTAGCAGGTCAACAAATCTGACACTGTAAAATAAATTAAGAAATCCATCATTTATTGCATTCAACATTTTCATATCTGGTGTAAATATAGAGTCAGGAAATCAGTGATCAAGGCACAGGTGGTTATTAATATAGTCAAGGCTCTACCTGAAGCAAGTATCATTTGACACTCCCCTTGAAAAAGATGGTCCATAAGTTTACTCTGATTATTAGTGCCAGATATGACAAACAGAGAAAGCAAAGCCTGAGGCAATGAAAGTCCGATCATGTTTATTTGCCTGAACAATCTCTTCCATCCACTGTTTCTCTGAACCTTGGAGAAATGACAATTCAAAGTCATTTCAATTTCTGGTGTTCAGTGTTTTCAGTAGACTAATCATGAAATAAGAGACTGCTTAATTTGGAGGAGTCCTAGGTGTTCATTCAAGTGTAATTAGGAATACACAATTTTATTTGTGGTATTCCCCTGGAGACCATGCGCAAAATGAGAAGATGACATAAAGTAGTTATTTATCCAAAACGAATGTTTCAGTATAGGGACTGCTCCAGGCTAATGTAAGAATATGGGAAAACATTGACTTGCTCCAGAGCCACAGGCTGAACCTAACTTTTAACCTACAGAAAATTAACCTGTTCAAAAGTCATCTCATTTGAATGAAACATAATTAAATATAAACTTGCACTATAAAAAAACTAATATTTTCAATCATGCACTTATTTTCACATATATATTCAGAGCTATTCTATGACATAAATATCATTAGATTCATTTTGTAGATATACAAGTGAAAAAATAAAGCTCTGAGAGATTAAAGGATTTGTCCAAGAACATACAGATGTGAACTGACAGAACAGAGATTTAAATCAAATTTTTTCTCTATCCAAAATACAAATTGCCTCCCTCATTCAAAATTCATCCTCCTAAAGAACAAAATTACCACCAAAGTTTTCTGGAGCAGGGATTGGGAGTAGAATCGTAATATAAAATATCACCAGCTTATCTTCTTAAGGCGTGATTGCTAGTAATATTAAGAAAAATTAAAGTGGCAAAAATTTGTCACAAGATTTAAAAATATAAGATAATGTTATCAGAGCAAATCCATACCAAACATATTGTTGTTTGGGCTTTAGAAAGAGTGGCTATTTCAATAAAAATAAAACCAAAATCAAAGCAAAGTCATGGATCTCTTAGAAAGATAATCCAAAATAATATCCTACAAGTGGATATAACAATATTCAATACAAAAGACCTTTTAAACCCTAATTTTGCTTTAAATCTGAATCTTTGCAGCATTTGATTCCACTGACCACTTTCTTCTACTTAAAACCATCTCTTCCCTCTTTGTCTGTGACACCACATTCCTTATTTTGCTCTTACCTCTTGGACCATTCTTTTTTAATCTCCTAGTTGGATCTCCTCTGCCTCTTCCTACTTCTTAAGTGCAGGCATTCTCCTTAATTCTCCTTGATCTATTGCTTATATTACCATATGATTGTGATAATTAGCTTCTTCTACTGCCAAAGTCTTAACTCAAAATGACATGTTATCGTGATCCAAATTAATAGCTCCCACCCAAGGCTGGAATGCCAGGTCCTCTCTCTGACTCATCGTGCTGTATGTATTCTTTCCTACAACTTTCTGCTTCTAGGCAAAATAACAACAAGCTGAGAATTCCAACTGGGATTCCTAAAATGTCACTGGATTATTGGTAGGTGACTAAAAAGGACACCAGACAAGACCAAATATGAAATGAGGGCCTCCATCATAAACTCAATGAGCCTAGACAAAATCATTAGTTTAAATTTGTGTTTCCTTCAACTGCCCTCCTCTTCTTAGTCATCTAACCATCCTCAGCTGTGGCTTGTCTACTTTAAAACAGAGCTATGTTTTCTAGTCTAAAGTATTCCTTTATCTCCCCTTAGATCTGTAAAAACCAAAGCAAAATGCAGCTGTTGAACAAATTTCCCTTCGCTTAGCCTATGTCTCTAATTCCCTGTTCTCATTTTTCAGCAAACCAATTTTCTCTTTACTGACTGTCTCCTACAAATACATTTGAGAAACCCTTTCTTGCTGATTGAATTAGGCCCTGCAAATTAATACTCTATGGTTTTCCTTCTTTCATTTCCACACGACTCATAAAAAATTTTTCAGCGTATTTGCCTTTGAACCTTCCCAATTCTTCTCATCACTGAAGAGCTGTGGTTTTCTTTTAAAGCATTCTATTTTCTACGACTTCTTTGTGGAGAGTGACAGAGAAAAAATTATCTCTTTAACTGCTTTATCAGCAAGTAAGTATTATTGTGTTTTTAACTGAAGTTCTTTAATTTTGCACTGTAATATCAGTGCCTTCAGCCCTACCATAATTAAATACATATCATACCAACGCTTGTTCTTTTATTCACTCAAAAACCATTTATTGAACCTACAATATGCTAGAGACTATATGAGATCTTAGAGATGTCAAGATGAACTACACATGAAAACTTTCCCATGAGGCTTGGAATGTTGAGGAAAAAAATATGTGAATTGGTTCTGTATGGTAAATAATAAGTACATTTATTAATAATAAAATTACATAGGAGATCACAGGAGAGTATATAACCAAGAGAAGCAGTTGAATGGAGATGATATCCTAGAAGAAATAATGCTTGATGTGGAGTTTCTGGCAGACCAAAGTTAAAAGTGCATTTAAGCAGCATTCTTTTTTT
>NW_017732264.1:628312-632784 GCF_001890085.2 Hipposideros armiger
ACTAATGGCTTCAAAGAACACAGACTTATTTTCTTACAATTTTGTAAGTCAGAAGTCTGACAAGGGTCTCACTTGGCTAAAATGAAGGGATTGGCAAAACTACGTTTCTTAATGTCAGCTCTAGAAAAAAAAATCCATTTCATTTCCTCTTCCACTTTCTAGAGGCCACCCATATTCCTAAACTTGTGTTCTCCTTTTTCCATATTCCAAGCCAGCAAACTCCATCTCTCTGATCCAGCAGCTCTCCTCCAATATCTTTCTCTGACAACAAGCCAAGGAAGATTCTCTACTTTTAAGGACCCATGTGGTTAGATTGGGCCACCTGGATAATCAGGTTAATCTCCACATTTCAGGGTCCTTAATCACATCTGCTTAGTCTCTTTGCCCTATAAGGTAACACATTCACAGCTTCTGGGTATTAGGACTTGGATATCTTTGGGGGTTATTATTCTACCTACCACTGTCTACATTATTCAAATAGCCTCCCAGCTGATGTTTCCACATCTACCCTTTCTCCCTCCAATACACCCGCTTTGTGCCACGAAAATACTCTTCCGCAGTACAAACACCTTGCTTTAAAATCTTTCACTAGCTTCCCACTAATCTCTAGAGAGAGCAACCAGTCAAGCACAGCAAGAAGGAGCCCAGGTATCAGAGCCACTTGGCCCACTGTGCACATTCATATAAGTTCTCATATTTTTAAACACCAAAGATTATGCCTTGTTGCATTTGTATCATAAGACTGTAACTTTGTCAGTATAAAAAAATTTAAATACAAGATAAATTTTGTAAACTTTTCTTGAATTTTTATAAAATTATTAATACTAGGAGCCTCAAAAACCAGAAGCCACAGTTAAGATGTCCTACTCTTTCTCGTGGCTTATAAGTCTCCCCTGTTCAGACTGCTTGCTGCCCCTCAGCCTCACCTCACACCCTGTACCCTTGCCCCCCTAAACCTTATACTGTAAAAGCCAGTCCTCTCAAACTCTTTCCAATAGCAAATGTCAAAAGGACACAGGATCTGCGCTAGATGGAGTCAGCACATTTACCACCTTTTCCCCCTCTGAATTCTCTTAGCCTGAACTTAACACAGCCCCAAATACTGAAGTGAGCAACAATGTGCTGAGAGAGCTCCAGGAAAATCCCTCTAGCTCCTTAGGAGAAGGAACTGGGAGAGGAAGTCCTGACACAGTAAGAATGCAGAAATCCTTCATTTTTCTCTCTTTTTTTCCTCCATGTTCTTTTACTCCAACTCCCAGGCAATCGTCTGAGGGTGGAGATGGAAGTAGAGAACAAGCAGCGTATAATGGAAACCACAGGAGACAAAATTCTAAATGAGGATCATTTTCCTCTCCTTTCAGTAGTTCTGCAGTTCCAACAAGATGGGATCCACCTATAAAGGAGGATTTCGGGGAACCAAAAGGTGCTGCGGAGGTTACAGAAACAGAGGAGCTTGGGAAAAGGACCTGATAAAATTATTCATAAACTGGGCCCAAACCCAGGCCACCAAATGCATGAATCCAATACTAATTAGCATACTAAAACTGAAAACTGAACTAATAAACTACTGCCCAGGTCCCAGGCTGTCCACCAGGTGGCGCACGTTGGAAACAGATGCAATGCTAAACTGGAATCCCAGCCCGCAGGTTTGGAATTTGCAGCATAAACCTAACTGGTTAAATTGCCTGCTAAAATAAACGTCAACATTTTCCATAGGATTTAAACAAGACCCAAAGCCTCATAACATAATATGTTAAATGTCCACAATTCAATTTACAATTATTCAGCATTGGAAGAACCTTAAAATGATGAACTCTCTTGGGAAACGACAATCAACTGACGTCAACCTCAAGATGACACAAACACCACAAATATCGTTAAAAGAATTTAAAGCACTTCTTACAATCAAATGAGCAGTTGCAAACATTCTTTGAACGTTCTAAAATAGAAAATGTCATCAAAGAAAAAAATACAGAAAAAAACCAAAATGAAAATTTCAGAAATGAAAAATACATAACTAAAACTAATGAAAAAAATCTCACTGGATGGACTCAATAGTTGAATGAAAATAATAGTAAAGTCAGTCAACTTGAAGATAAAGTAATATAACTTATCTAATCTAATCAACACAGAAAAAAATATATTTTAAAAACATAAATAGAGCCTCAGAAACCTGAAAGGCAGTGACAAATGATCTAATATTTGCATCACTGAAGCTCTGGAAGGAGAAGAGAGAGGGTGTGGTATTGAAAACAGTACTTGAAAAATAATTACTAAAAACTTCCCAATACATTGAATAAGGTAAAAATCCATGAGTCTATCCTGATGAGACAGAGGGAGAGCACTATCTATGGTGAGTGAGGGCCAGGTACTTTCAAAACTACAACCCAAATCAGGACAAATAGATTTTTTTGTCTTTCATTTCTCTTCACTTGGCTAAAACAAAAACAAAAAAAAGCCCACTTTNGGGGAGGGGGATGGCAGATTAAGCAGCATTCTTAAGGCCACATATGTTTACAGCGGACCCTTTAGGAGTGTCTGGTAGGTTCAAAATAATTCACCCACCCTTCTCTGGGAAATGTCTCCTACTCTGTGATACTGACACAGGTGTGAACCTCTAAAACCAAGTTTGTACTTCGTGACCCACACCACACTCTTAGCCATAACTTCTTGGACCAGCAATGCACACTTAAACTAATACACATTTGAATACAATTTATATTCTAAATAATTTTAATGTAGGACCTTAAAAAAGCCATGTCACTTTCCTTATATGGCTGCAACTTGAACACAAGAAGACAGTAGCTCTGAAACAGCAGCTGTATTTCCCACCATGTGGCCTGAGATTGCAGAGAAAGAAAAAAATGAACTAGACATAGAGAATAAAGCAGAAGAGAAAAGTAGGGGTCCTGATCCCCTTTCAAATATCTATTTCAGTCCTTGTGAGACCTAGATGTAATCTAGCTCAGAGGTTCTGGGAGATGTTTCTATGTCCTTATAATCACTTTCCCTTTTATGGCTTCAGCAGACCTGAGCTGGTAGCTAATTCATCCAGGAATTGAAAAGTTTGAGTAAACCATTTCAAAATCCCCATGGCCAAAGCTGGGACATGTTGAGCAACAAATAATGTAGTATTAGATCATAATCCAAAGTATAAAATGAATATTCACAAAACCATACTGATACTGGGGGTTGATGTAAACTCTATTTTATCTTTGCAAAGTTTCTGTAAATCTAAGATTATTCAAAAGTAAAAAGTAAAAGAAATGAAAATTACTATCAAGTATACATGATTTAAGTATAGCTACAGTGCAGGATTAATATAAGAACAGGGCAGCAAATGTTGAGATCAAAGAAGTGAGGACCAAATTTTAGAGAAGTGTCTTTCCCATACAAGACAATGAGAGCTCAACAAGGGAGCGAAACTATTGTCAAACCTCTTTTAGAAAGAGCATTCTGCTGTCTTTGCTGAAGATATACTAAAGGGAGGCAGGGCTTGGAGAAGAGGGCATAGTTGCAGAGGCATTGCAAAATCCGGGTGAAAGATTTCAAGAACTAATTTAAGGTGTCTGTTAATACAGCACTACTCACTGAGATCAAGATCCAAATAACAGCCTATTCACTCCACCAGACAAGTGTAAAGTCACAAAAAGCAATTTTTCAAAGACCAGGGAGACACCTGATATACAGGGACTGACCCTAGCTCTGAGACTGTATTACTGGTCTGAGATCATTAAGGAGGTTTAATTTTCTTTATTGATTTATAAGTAGCATTTCAATTCACCTTTAAATATTCTTCCTCTCTTCCCTTTCACATTATAAAATTTCCATCAAATGTCCTTAGGGCTTTCCACACATTCCTTCAAATTCAACTTCCTTTAAGGTTTCTTCCACTTAGCATTTAAAGTCTAATAATATTGTGGTCACTGCCATTTCCCAAAGTGTAACCCATTATCACAGTTGGCTTTTTTCCTAGGATGTGCTTAGAATACCAACTGACCACAGCCTAAGAAGAGCAATCAGGTTCCCCAGCGTGAATCTAAGAAACCCAACCCTGTTCTCAAACTCCCGCTCTGTAGTTGGCTCTGATCAATATCGGAGCAATTAAAATTTCTCGTGATCAAAGTTGTGACCTTTGCATGGGCCCTGCTTATCAGTAAAAACATGTTTGATCACATTGTCGTTAGCCGCCTGGAAGTTTGTACAGCAGTATCTCTAAGTCCCTGCTTCTCTCCCCTGACCTTGACTTTGGTTCATGCTGTGTCTGCAGCATCAGCCAAAATCATTCTGTAAATGCCTTGGCTACCTCAGTTAATCCTCTACCAGCACCACCTCCCTTCCCTCTTCTGTAGTGTTCCTCACACACTTCCTTAGCTACCATTTTAAATCTTCTGAAATTTTGCTGCTTCAGCCCAGTGTCTGGTGGGTTTTTCTTTTATGAATCCTAAAAATACAGATTTCAAATTCAATAA
>NW_017732264.1:636479-639834 GCF_001890085.2 Hipposideros armiger
TTATCAAATCTACTTCCTTTCAACTCAACTATTTCTGCCAATGGGACTTACAATTTCCTAAGAATCCCGATGGAAAACTCAGAGTTAAATGGCAAGAATCCCTTGTCTTCTTCCCTTCCCACCACTAACCAGTCACTAAGTGGTCTTACATCTGCCTCTAGCAACTGCCCCTTGTTTTCCTTTTGTACTTCAAATAATCTACGTTGAAGTCCTTGTGTAGCAACTAAACAATGACATCTACTACACTTTTCCAAATATAGTTCCACTTCACCTCTACAATGCCACCAATGTACATCATTAAGGACAACCAACATCACATCTCTCCTCTCTTTAAAAATGTTCTTTAGCTCTTCATTTCCTACAAAATTATCCAAACTCCAAGTATTAGTATTGATTTTGCCATGGATTTTTCCTCAGCTGCTGTAGTGAAGTGAAATGATTATAGAAGTGGAGTCAGAAAACCCAGTATCAAGTCCAGTGCTAACACTTCTTTTAAATAACATTTTTAAAATTAATGTTGTATCAGTAGAATTACACACGTAGAGTTTGAAGAGAAACATTTGAGAGGTAAGTGTTCACTTGTGGAAGAATGATCACTTGAAGGCCCAATTCCCAGCAAACAATTCTGTCTCCTGGAAAGTTCCATTGAAACTGACATGATCAAGTGCTTAAAATAGCCAATTTTGGTCAATAACAAACCTGGATTGTCCTTGCACCATTTATCATGTGAGGCGAGGTGTTTCCCAAACAAAGGATTAGGCTGAAGACAAAGCTCCACAGCATCGCATTTTATTATATCTCAGCTGCTGACCACACCAGGGAGAGGATAAGGTCTTTCCTAATAATACAGCTTCAAAGCACCACAGCCCAGGACCAGCGTCCCTCTCCTGTAACCTGACGCGTGCTCCTGCCAGATGGCTCTGCACTGCCTACAACGTAATAGGAAACATGGGACTGGCACATTACCTGCTGCTCTGTCTGCATGAATGTCCTCCAATAAAAACTGCTCCAGCAAGTCTGGTATATGCTGCTTGGGCATATTCCCCCGTTGTTTGATAGCCATGCCATAAACACTGATATACTCCCCATGCTGTTCCAATGCTTTCCAATTAGGGCACTTTTGAAAGTCACATAACCACTTGGACTTCAACTTTCTTACCAAAGTAAAATAAAAATACAATGTTTAGCAATTAAAAAATATAACATGCATGAAAGTGCCAAGTTCAGCACTTATTACAATATTGAATTCAAAATGGTCACTGAATCTGAATTGAATAAAATTCAATTCTATAAAATGTTTCAGGTCATCAATAAAGAAAATAGATTTTAATCAAGAAAATTAATGGACTTTTAAATATAGCATACCAAACTAATCTAAGGCAGAGAACATTATGTGTCAAGGTACTTTGTTTCACTTCAATTCATAGAATATAAGAGACAAACAAGGGACTACTTGCATTTAAGCACAGGAGACATAATGAAAAGCATGCTCTAACACAGACCACAGGGTCAGAAGTAGGCATCTACTGTTATATTTATTGCTCCATGTTCAGAGTTCTTGCTTCCTATAAGCACTACACAATCAAAACATCAAAATCACATAGTACCTGAAATAATGTTTCCTGGTTTTGGGTTTTTTTTCCCCAAATAAACTTTTTTTCATGAAGAGCCCACTGTCCGCATTTCCTGGACAAGGAGTTATGAGGGATACAGATATGTATGAAATGTAAACTGGGGTCACACTGATGAAAACAACAGTGTGGCTTCCCAACTTAATCTATAAAATTAATGTAATCCCAATCAAAATCCCAGCAAACTAACTTGTGAAAATTGACAAACTGAGTCTAAAGTTTATATGAAAGAGGCAAAAGATCCAGAATATAAAACAAAATACTGAAGGGGAATAACAAAAGTTAAGAGGACTGACACTACCCACTTCTAGACTTACTACCAAACTACAGTAATTAAGACAGTGTCATATTGGCCAAAAATTAGGCAAATAGATCAATGGAACAAAACAGAGATCTCAGCATAAATACAGCCAACTGGTCTTTGACAGAGGAGCAAGGCAATATCAAAGATAGTCTAATCAGTAAATAGTACCAGAACAACTGGACATCCACATGCAAAAATAATAGTAATAATAATCTAGACACAAACCTTACACCCATCACAAAAATTAGCTCAAAATGGACCACAGACTTCAATATAAAATGCAAAACTATAAAACTAAAAGTAAGACATAAGATAAAACCTAGATGACCTTGGGTATGGCAATGCCTTTCTAGGCATAATCCATGAGAGAAAAAATTGACAATAAACTGGACTAATTAAAACTGAAAACTTCTGCTCTGTGAAAGACAATGTCAAGAGATTAAGACTATCCACATATTGGGAGAAAATATTTACAAAATACATATTTGATAAAGGACTGTTACCCAAAATATACAAAGAGCTCTTAAAACTCAACAATAAGAAAATAATTCCATTTAAAATGTAATATACAGCCTAGAGAATATAGCCAATAATATTGATAGCATGCTGTGGTGTCAGATGGTTGCTGGACTTATGGCGATCACTTCTTTAGGTATATAAATGTTGAATAACTATGGTGTACACCTGAAACTAATATAATATTGTATGTTAGCTATATTTTAATAAAATTTTTTAAGAATAAAACTTTGCTACAGACCTTAAGAAACACTTCACCAAAGAAGATATATGAATGGCAAACAAAGATACGAAAAGATGTTCCACATCTTATGTCACCTTGGAAATGCAAATTAAAACAATGAGATATCATGACATACCTATTATAATGGCCAAAATCCAGACCCTTGCTAACACCAAAGCTGGAGAGGATGGAGAGGATGTGGAAAAATGGGAACTCTCATTCATTTTTGGTGGGAATGCAAATGGTGTGGCCACTTTGGAAGGCAGTTTGGGAGTTTGTTACGAAACTAAATATATGTTTACCATGTAATCCAGCCATTGTGCTACTTGGCATTTACTTAAAGGAGTTTAATACTTAAGTTTACAAACAAAACAAAAACCTGCACACAGATGTTTATAGGAGCTTTATGAAAATGTACCAAAATTTGAAAGCGATCAAGTTGTCCTTTAGTAGGTAAATGGCTAAAAAACTGTGATATATCCAGACAATGGAATATTATTCAGTGCTAGAAAGACATGAGATCTTATGCCATGAAAAGGCATGGAGGAAACTTAAATACATATTACTAAGTGAAAGAAGCCCATCTTAAAAAGCGACATACTGTATGTTTGCAAGTGACATTCTGGTAAAAGTAACACTATGCCTTTTGCAACCAAACCAAAAAGATCACCGGTTGCCAGA
>NW_017732264.1:646699-647966 GCF_001890085.2 Hipposideros armiger
CTAAAAGTCAAGTGGGGAAAGAACACTGGTTAGTCACATTTTGTCATCGCCTCTTGTATCATGCATTGCAGCACTCTAAAACTCATGGAAATCCTCTCCAACTGGTAAACCCTTGATAATCCAACTTCCTGCCCACAAATGGGCTCCCAAATTATATTTCCCATTCATATTCTGATTTTTAGCTCTTGTTGCCTAAGCACAGCCACTTGGCACTATTTAACTGCAACAGTGCTTGGGATGTGAACCACTCCAAATATCAGCAGCAGGAGGTGCAAATACTAGGCCTGTCTATGTAGTAAGCTTAGTTTATCTGCTCAGACTCCCTCTGAATTCATTATAATTTTTTAAGCCAGACTTATTCACCATCCTTCTCACTGAGTCTTAAATGAAAACATCAAGATTCACACTAAGTAATTTCCCTTTCAAAAAATTTGAGTAGTAGTACCTTGTTCTTGATCTCTTCTCTCTCAAAAAAGTCTTATACAGAAAATCCACTTCCTCCCCAATAATTGCCTTTTAGCGTCAAGGGATGCTTAAGCTTATTTTCAGCAGCTCAAAAAAAGGAAAGACATCATTGCTCTCTTTTCCCCAGGTTAAAAGGTGTCTTCTAAACCTATCTAACTACAAATGTACAGATGAGTACTAAAGAGATTCTTTGTAGATTTCTGGTCAGGGTGGTGGTGTAGGTAAATGCTATGCTCACCTCCTTTCACAACCACATCAAAATGACAACTCAACTACAGAACAACCATCATTGAGAATCACCTAAAGTCTAGCTGAACAGGAGTTCTAAACTAAGGATTTACAAAAGAAGAGCCACATGATGACTAGTAAGAGGGGCATAGGTGCAGAACAGGCTGTTCTCACACCCATGCGTGGTTGTTAAAAACTAGAGGTATAGCTTGGCTGTGGAGGTCCTCCCTTAAGGAGCAAGGTGTCCCAGCCCCACACCAGGCTCCACAGCCCAGGGTTCCAGTGCTGGGGAGAGAAATCCCCATAACTTCTGGCTGTGAAAACCAGCAAAGACTGTGGCTGAATGAGATGGAGGGCTGCTAGAGTTCCTTGTAAAGGGTCCACTCATGGGCTTACTTGCTGATGGATTTGCTCCTCCTGAGCTCCAGCATGAGGAAGCAGCCAAAAGGCACCAGGGACATACAGGGAGGAACCTAGTTATCTGGTTTCAGGGTGAGGGCTAAAGGGGCAGCTTTCTCCCAGACAGAAGTGCTGGCAGAAGACATTACTCCTTTGTTGAGCCCTCCCCTTACCA